>NW_010160043.1:52703-68491 GCF_000695765.1 Mesitornis unicolor
GAAAAGATGTGGATGCTCTCTAGAGAGGTCCAAAGGCTAAAGCTGGGGCACAGACCCTTCAGGAACTTAGGGCAGATTGGGATTCAGCTGTGGTGGGACTTGTGTGCTGCAAAGGACAACCCACAGCTAGGTCTTGGGAGAGAAGAAAGGAAGGAGACATCCCTCAAGATGCAGAGGGGAACAGATAGGTCCAAGGAAAGCTACAGGAAATTATTGCATTAAAATGCAGAATTGAAGGGTCTCCTCTACTTCTGACCAGAGACACTGTGGGCAAGGTTTGTTTTCTAACCCTTTGGTTTATTTTGTGCTTCCCAGTAGATCTGTCTCTTCTGTATGTAAAGATAAATGTGATTCTAGATAACTATTTCTGTATCTCAGCTAATCCTCTCCTTAAAGGCTTAATGCTGCTGGTGCTTTAGAAGGTACTTACACACAAGGAAAGAAGGGGGTAGATCCAATTTCTGATTCTGCTCAATTTCTGGTCTTAACTATGTTTCCTGTCTCCTTGGTCATAGCCGTGCATGTCTGCACAAAAATGAAGACCATTTATCTGTCCCAGTCAGCAAGGTGAATAAAGACATCTGTAACATTATCTCCCCAGAGCCTCCTCCTTTGGCAAGATTTCTGTGGCTGTGGCAGTAACAAGAGCACACAGAAGATCTATTCAAGCCAGGTCACGATAACTTTATACTTGCCTTCCTGTCTGCTTTTTCTCTGTACATATGACAAATTATATGTCTTTACGCATAACACAGGAACGAGATTATCACTGTCATGTCAGTAAGTGGTCAGAGTTGGGACAGAGCAGGTGCTCAAGAAATAAACGTCTCTATAACTGTCATATGCAGTCCTTAACAAGCTGCATTTGAGTTTTATGTGTGATTTAAGAAAAAATGTTGCTAGGAGCAATAGAATGAAAAAAGACATTTTTGCTGAGGAAGAAGAAAGGGAAGCAAACAGAACAGGTAAAGGTGAGAAGAAAGAATATGGCAAGACACTTACTCTGAAAGAAGTCTTGTAGCTCAGACAAAATTTATTGATTTGAGACACGAATTACTGCTTTTATAGTCCATGTTCTGCAAGAAATCCATCTAGATGATCACAGTAGTCACTCCTAGGTTTAAAAATCTATGAATCAAGAAGCATAAAACATAATGAATATTTAAATGAGCAATATATCCTAAAACATTAATCCAGTGATCCTTCTTCCAAACCAGTGTCCCATCTGCTTAAGTTAGGAGAATTAGAGTACCACAATCACACTATAACTGAAAGATTGGTATATGTCTTATGAAATACGACATATATAAGACTCACTGATGTCTGTCGCAGCAGTGATCTTATAGCAGTATTTCTATACTGACTATTTTTTCTTGAAAATTTACTTAGGACCATTTTACTTCAAACCTCACTGTTCAGTGTGATCATTGTCACAGTCTATCTCCTGGGGCTATAGATTTCAATGAACTTTGGGCAGATCGTAATCTATTTTTTTTCTGAAATTTCCAGTCTTAAAGCTAATAACTTTCCTTGTTTGACCTTTGCCAGATGTAAATGATACATTATGCCTTCAACCTTATGCCACTTGCCTATCTATTCTATGATCCTTCATTTTTTCTGTTTAACCACGCATGGTGGTGTATTTTGAAACCAATTTTGCATAATAAAAAATAGAAAATGTAGCTGCACACATTCCTTTAAAACAGAAATGTTGGCAAAGTATGAGAAATAGCTCATGCGTTAAGTAGGGAGCTTGTCCTTCAGCACAGTGTGTACCCTGGATTCAGAGTCTCTTGCAACGTGGAATTTGCCTGATGCTGGGTGGCCTTAACAGGAGAGGTAGTGCCACAGTAATGTATCCTATAAATTCTCCTTCGATGGAAAAAAACAGACTGTGGGATTTGTTTTGTGTGATTTGCATCAAAAGAGAGGAGGAGGGGGAAGCTTCCAGAGATCAACAAGAAAAAAATGTGGGAGTTCCTTTCTCCATGTTTTATTACAATGGCACTGGCACACTATGTTTAAAGTAGCAAAACGAGGACATGTGTTTTCCTCAGTGTTTTATATTGGTCTGGTTATAAAAATCTGTAAAAAAAAGCTTTAGCATAGATGCTTCAAATCAAAAGAAAGGGGAAATGAAAAGATAACATGATCAATCATTTTCTTTCTCTGCTCCTTCAGGACTCCAGGACACTTATTCTCTGGGCCAAAGTCACAGTGCTGGTGATATCCAGTAATATCCAGTAATATGATTGCACCAAATAAGCAAACTGAGCATTTTTCTTCTAGTTAGGATACAAGATCATGAATCCTAGTCTACAAACAGGGTTTACTTTCAGAGTTTATCCTAATTATTTACACTTTTCATTGCTACACGTACTCTGTTCCACTTTTATTTAAATTATACATTGATCTTTCTCTTTTCTCTTCTGTTTTCTTCTGCAGCCATTAAAGGGAGCTGTAAATTGACACATTAGTGGGAAGATATGCCAACAGAAAAAACACATGAACAAGTCTGTGCATTCAGTCAGATTACAGACCATGGGTTTATTACCAAAAGGTGTCACTAGCAAGCGCTGGGAAAGATGCTTCGCGCTTCACAGATTCTGAGCTGCAACACAGCTTTTGAGCTTCACTTTTTTTTTCTAGTGCAGAAGAAGTAGTCTGAGCTGACTGTGCTGACTACTTGCAATGTGCTGTACTTCCTCTGCACTGATTATATTATGGATTTTTTTCACTAAGAGCTAGGCTGAGCAATCAGCATGACTGAAGCAAAGGATATTATCAGGTACTGGGGACCAGTGAGAACAGCAAAGAGGAACCAGTTTGAAATCAGCTGTGTAAAAGAATATGTGCAGAATATGCATAAGTTCAATTACACACGCACACCTACATTAGAATAACACTACTATACAGTTATAGGGTCAAACACTTGCCATTTAAGAAGTGTCATAATTAAATGTGCCTCATCACCCATAATTAATTGCCTTTTGCATACACATTATAACATGCTGTTTTTTCCACAGAAATTTGCCTCCTCCGGTGCACAAAATTGGTAATGCTCATTTAATGGCCAGTTATTTAATATTTTTGTGTTCTCCTCACCCTTTCTAGGGCTTAATTTTCAAGTTGCATTTTGAAGACATAATTATTAATTGACTGTGTTAATCCTCTAAGATTAGTTGTAGTCAGCACATCAGTAGTAGCTGGGAGTGGATCTCATTCTCAAGCTCCCATCTGGCTCTCACACACTCACTCAAGGCATCATCAGGTATGTATTAGGGAATTAATCTTTTCAAGCTCCTTCTGAAGCAACAGTGTGCTGTTGTTGTTCTACATGTAGATGGAGCACAGCTAAAGATCAAAACTAACTTGGATGCTCAACTTGAAACTTAATTGACCCAAATATTTTTCTTTTAAATAAGCAGGCAGTATCCATACTTTTTAAAGACAAAGTAAAGTTTCCATTGACATAAGAGGAAGTAAGCACTTGTGCAATTCAGATTTCAGGTATAGGAACTTTAGAGTAGATGCAATTTTTTCATTTCTATGTACAGTATAGACATCACTCACAGAATCTGCAAGAAATTAAGTAGGAATCTGATGTGTGACAATCACTTTAATTATAAAACCTTAATTCAAGCTCAAAGCAGATATTTCACATGCGCTGAATGAAATGAACATACTATAGGCTTTTCTTTCATTTGTTTTCCTTGAAGGGTGCTTTGCAAAGTCTTTGTGCAAGTGGATTCAGCTGTGCTTGGAGAGGAGTTAAAGGGTTAAGATAAGTGTGCTTTCACCTGGTGTTTCATCCTCCTGCACAAAGTTAACACTCATCTACTTTTTTACTTCTACATTTCCCTGAAGAAATGTATAGAATTATAGAATCATTTAGGTTGGAAAAGACCTTTCAGATCATTGAGTAGGACTGCTAATCTAACACTGCCATATCTGCCCTTAAACCATGTATGCAAGCAGCACATCTACCCATCTTTTAAATACCTCCAGGGACGGTGACTCAACCACTTCCCTGGGCAGCCTGTTCCAATGCTTAAGAACCCTTTCAATGAAAGAAATTTTTCCTAATATCTGATCTAAACCTCCCCTGGTGCAACCTGAGGCCATTTTCTCTTCTCCTATTGCTTGCTACTTTTGAGAAGAGACTGACATCCACCTTGCTACAACCTCCTTTCAAGTAGTTGTAGAGAGCGAAAAGGTCTCCCCTCAGCCTTCTCTTCTCCAAACTAAACACCACCAGTTCTCTCAGCTGCTCCTCATAACACTTGTTCTCTAGACCCTTCACCATCTTCATTGCCCTTCTCTGGACACACCCCACTGCCTCAATGTCTTCCTTGTAGTGAGGAGCCCAAAACTGAACACAGTATTTGAGGTGTGGCCTCACCAGTGCTGAGTACAGGGGGCTGATCACTTCCCTACTCCTGCTGGCCACAGTATTTCTGATAAAACCAGGATTGGCTTCTGGCTGCAAGGACACACTGATGGCTCAGTTGGCTGTTGGCCCCTCAGGCCCTTTTTCACCAGGCAGCTTTCTAGCCACTTTTCCTCAAGCCTGTAGCATTGCAAGGGTTGCTGTAACCCAAGTGCAGGATCCGGCAGAAAATTGGGGTTACATAACTAGCTAACATGCCAGAATCTCATTTGTTATAAGAACTAACCAGACAAATCACTCCATTAATTAAGAACAGCCATGCACAACCACCCATGGAATTGAAAAAGAGCTCTCAATCTATCAGTCCTGAGTGATTATGGCTTAAATTTTCTCTGTGTACAAACTTTCTTCTGGTGATTGCTAGGCAGAATGTAAAAATAAAAGCATCATTTTATGGTAACACTCAATGTCACATATTTCATCAACAGACTAATAGTCTCTAGATTCATATAAATTTTTCCCACTTGAGAAATTAAAGTAACTTGTAGCAACAGTAGTTTATGGCCGAAAGACAAAATCAGTGTTTAATGGCAGACATAATACTGACAACTAGGAATCATTGGCTCCATATCAGACTCCAGAGAGTATGCGCACTAGCAAGTACAAATTATTTGGATTTTGAATGTTTATGTCTTGGTAGATGTGTTGTCACTAATCTTAGTTGAAAGATATCGGGAGGACTTAGTCACAAACTTCTGTACACCTTCATATGCATAGTGAATCAAAGTCAATACTTAATTATAAAGTGGTGTTGCAGACAGGGTGGTGCTTAGCAAAAAGTAAAGTAGCAGAGAAAAGACATTTGTTTTGGAAGTGTTGAACTGACAGAAATGGGGAGACAAATTAGAAGAGACTGACATTTTTATTTGGATAGAAAGATTCTATGTAGGGTGCATCAGTATCAGGTTAGCAATTGAATTTGTATTCACAGACAGGGGTCTGGGGGGGTAATAAAATGTGTCAAATACCTTTGGACATACTGAAACCATGACAGAAGGAGAACAAATGAAAATTATGCAGAGGGAGAGCAGAAAAAGGTCAACCGGAACCAGGGAAACCACATGGACAGTATCCCTTCCAGATGGGGAAGTTCTGCATTTTGGCTGTGAAGAAGCCATAACAGACATTGCTAATTCAAATGTAGGCAAGAGAATCAACAGTGAAGTTGACTGAGCTTTGCAGAGTCAGAGCTCTGTAGGCTGATGTCAGACATGAACAGGAGTTACCAGGAGAGGGGCTGCTGGAAACTTGAGAAAAGAGAGCAGTGTTATTTGGTGCTGTTCAGAAGACATTAAGAAAGCATAACAGAAACAAACATATTCAATATCCTCCCAGCTGGTGAGCAGGGAGCAGAGAGGAAGGAGAAAATTTTCTGTAAGAGAAGGAAGTTATACAGTTTCTTTTTTGAAATTGCTGCTGTGTATTGCCTGAAGGCTACTCTGAGGTGAAGAGTACTGAATCTTGACCAAACTATAAGAAAATGAAAATAATACATTGGGAAATACTGAAAAATATGGCACATTTTTTCATGTAAAGAATTGTCCTATTTTGACATTTGTAGAAGTTTTGATTCATTTATTTTCAAGCTCACTTTTAAAATAACTTCTATTTTAATACAGATCATGTTTTTAAAATGTTTTAATAGTAAAATGTTCGGACTTTACTGTAACAAAGCAATATGATTTTCCCCAAATGTTTTTAATGATGCTTTTGAAAGGCTGTTTTATAGGTCATTTAAATTCCATTTAATAATGGAAAAAAAAATTTCAGCATTTCCTGAAGAATGAATTTATTCCCTCCTGTCTTATTTCTTTGCTACTTCAAAAGGCATTGTGCAACTTGAACTGGAAAGAGGAACACTGAACTAATTAAAGATAAAATAAGAACAGCAAGAATTAAACAAACAAAACCAAAGCAAATGCATACAGAAAACAGTCCAGGAAAAGCCCAAAGGAATTATTAATGCCATCATTCATTCAAGCAATCAAGGCAAATGACGTCAAGGTTTCAGCATACTGCTTGGGAAAAACTGCAAATGTAAAATACAGATTTCATGTTCCACCCAAGACAATATAAGCACAAAACCAACTAGTTCTTGCAAGACTGACAATAATACTTCTGCCATCTTTATTTCTATGCTTTCTATATATTTCCTTATTGCATCCTCATTCCTATTTCAGTCACAATCATCCCGATTCTGTAATATCGGTGGAAAAGTGAATGATAAAATACTACTGCTATTTAGTGATAAATAGCAATAACTTCAGAAAGAAAATAATCCCAGACTTTTGAGCGTTGTTGTTGCAAGTTATTTCTGAAACAATAATTTCTGTGTGAAATGAGAGAAGGATTAGAGAGAAGAGAAAATAAAAAACGTAAACTAGTTTTAGTTAATTGTGCCACAGGTGGTATAGTCACTCATCTTAAGTAAGGAACTTGACATGTAGTTTCAACCACAGATGTACCAGTTTCAGTAAATATATCCCATTATAATGTACAGAAGTTGCCAAACACAATGAGGTTTAAACGGCTAAAATATCTTAGACTCTTATGAAGAACAAGTACAAAGAAAATCATACTTTATTGTGGAAAGGTCACACAAATTATCAAGCATAAGTCCACTGAGGCAGAAAGAGATGTCAAGTACAGGTTAATATATTCTTACCATATTCTGTACATTTTCCATCTAATTCTTTGTACAGCGCCTATGAGCATTCCAGAAAAATAGATCAAGGAAAAGTATTATTAAAGTCATTATTTTGACTACATGACTTTAGGACTAATGCATAAAAGTACCAGTAATAACAATATATCTAATTGGAAGAGCACACAGAGATGGGAAAGACAGAAGAAATGGCATGTTACAAGCAGGAAATACACACACAGGTCAGTTAAAAAAGATAATTGAAATTGGTGGAGGGGAGAGCTTAGAAATTCCAATGCAAAGATCAAGGATGGTAATTTTGCCCTGGAGTTAGTGCAGAGCTGGTGAGGATTTAATTAAGGACTAGCACTGAAGGAAATTATTCAGGCGGTTCAAAGGTCACAAAGCCATTCCAGAATTTTATCCTTGAATTTTTTTTCTTTTCTAATCTCATCTTCCTAAATTGTAAGACTCTGTATTCAGCATGATTTCTATTTATTTCCTCTCTCTCTCTAGTGTATATGAGCAATGGATGAATGTTACTAGCATTTCCACAATGAGACTGCAGATATCTCGAGTGCTAACTTGGCAACTCAGCATCTACCAGGTGCCAAACCATTTATGTCAGCTTTTATAACAGCATGTATTTTATGTAATATATTTTCTACATAGCAATTTAGAGATTTAGAGAGGAAGGAAATTAAGCTGTGTGAAGAGAAAATGAAATATGTATCTCAGGCCAAATATCCAAAAAGCAAAAACTGAGTAATTATGATAAAACAAAACATTGAAGGATGGATAGCACACATAGATGAGGGAAGCAGGGATAAAAAACGGTTGCAAAACAAATAGTGAGAAGCATAAGTGGAAAAAATACTAACAAAATAAAATCTTGGAACTGAGAGATTCCACTGTGGGAGGCTCCAGCGTAGCCTTGACTTGCTCATCTTGGGAGGTCTTATTCAGGGAGGTGCTTTACTTTTCTAATTCAGTACTTTTTTAGGTCCAGTGTAATGATCTGGGCACGTATGACCTGGGTCTAGAGAAACACATGGTATTACTGACTAAGAACCAGAGCCACAGTATGATCCTTCACTGTCACTTAGCTCCGAATGTAAAAAAACTTCATAGTTACGGAAAAAGTGGGGGCAAGGATCTGTTCACTCACTTCCTTCCAGAAGGAAGGAACTAGAGAATAGCAAGTCGACTCAAGCAGAGACTAGCAGCCCTTCAGAAGTTGCTCTTTCACCCTCCATCTCTTACTGTTTTGCCAGCCATAAGACAGACACACCGCTTAGGGGTTTGCTAAGCATTTTATCTTCATGTCTTCCTTCTCTCCCAGGGCTTTGGCTTACATCAGATAAAAACTCCTGGAAACTGTGTTAAAGCACAAGGAAAATAAGGAGGTGATTGGTGACAGCCAACATGGCTTCACTAAGGACAAATCATGCCTGACAAATTTGGTGGTCTTCTATGATGGGGTTACATTATTGGTGGATAAGGGAGGAACAACTGATATCATCTACCTGGACTTGTGCAAAGCATTTGACACTGTCCCGCACAGCATCCTTGTCTGGAGAGACATGGATTTAACAGATGGACCACTCAATGGATAAGGAATTGTTTGGATGGTCGCATTCATAGAGTTGCAGTCAATGTCAGAATGAAAGAACAGAATAATCAATCTATATCAAAACTTAGAAAATGTAAATGAAGAAGGTAGTGGATAAGCAAAAAATGGCAGAAAGAAAAAAATAAATTATGAGTCCTATATAGTCCCGTATAACTTTTGATATGAATAGTAATTTCTGGATTGAGGGAAAGTAAAAAAGCTGGTAAAATTCTGCTAGACTCCACCTCTTTGATAAATGTCTTTTAATAAATAAGTATGTTTTAGTGACTTTAACTGCTTAATGGAAAGACTTTGCTAAAACTGAACATCAAGAATTTGCCACAGTGAGAATATAATGTTTTCTCATGCTTTTCTTCTTATCAAAATAATATTATTAGAAAAAAAAAGTAACAACAAATTTACTCCTGCAATAAAGCTGTTTCTAAGAAACACTACAGCTGTAAAAAGCAATTTAGAGAGGAAAGAATTAACAGCTATTAAGATAATTAATCAATCTGAGAATGCCTGTCAGCCTGAATCTTGTGCAAAACTAAATGCCATACTAACCTAATCTGTACATGTAGCTTTCATCAAAAGGGGTAATTCTGTGAGCAGAATACAAATTCAGATATAACACGGTTTATTTATTTATTTATTTCATTAGTTACTTCTGGGCATCTGTACTCACTGAAATCATACTGAATGATGAACAAGGAATTGAACTCAAGTATGTCAGGACACGTGCTGCAGCAGAAGGGAGAAGACGCAATCTGTGACTGTACCCTCTATGTGAACTCCATGTGGATGCCACATGTCCCAGCCAAGATGATACAACACAGACTGCATAGAAAGATTTTTCAGGACTTCATGTACTGTATTTCCCTTCACACTAATTCACCTGAGAGGATGCAGCTTCTAAGTAACTCTAGTAGTGTTCAAATAACAAGAGTGAATCTTACTCTTCTTCTGGCCAGGTAGGATTCTTAAAAACCAACTGAAAAATTTTGGCTAATCCTTCTTAGTTATGGGAAACAAACAGGATTAGTTAAGGAAAACATTTTTCCTACGTAATCTGTTTAGTCTGTTTAATTTTTTTATATAATTGCTCTCATATCTCTTGATGAATTTGTCTGATCATGGTTATTTAGTGAAGCAGTAATACTTATGCTACATCATTTACAGTCCTTATATGAGTAAAATTAAGCATATGCCAGGCAGTGGTTACAATTTCTCTCCACATAGTGGAAACTTTTCTAAATAAGTAGAGGAGAAGGGGAAAAAAAAATCTTCAAGGGAACTAGAGCTCTACAACAGCCCAGTTGAGAGGCTTTGAATCACAGGCCAATGCTAGATTCAAACTGAAAATGTTTCAGAACTGAGTAGCAGCCACATAACTTCTTTTTCCCATCATTCATACATCCATTTTATTTATTAGAAGCAATTTAGAGGAAAATGTGGTAAAAAGCTGGGGCCAAAGATCTATGGATTAGTTTCCCTAGAATTTGTTTTTCATCGTTCACCCTATCCTTCATAAGATTTAGGACACCATTTTGTTGAGAGACAGCTTTTAAAGCTCTGCTAACTTTAGCTACTCTGACAGCTGTATTATTAAACTCTTAGTTCAGCATGATGGAAACTCATACATAAAACCTGATGTAGTTAGACTTTAACTGGCAGTACTTCATACATTACCCTGTTTGCATTAATAATTCGTTTAAAAAAAAGAATGTAGCTTTTTGAGAACAACATCATCACCAAAAAACCCACTGTAGTCCAGCAACATTTTGTAGTGCTTCAGAAAATGAGGTGCATTGGGACATTTTGCTTCCTTGTGAAACTGCAGACTGAGAGAGAAACCCTTGCTGTGGTGGGATGGCACAGTTTGAAACAGTAGCTGTGAAGGCGGGTTAAAGGAAAACTTGGGTGTTTTGAGGTCTCTGGCTCCACTTCCTTGCTCTTTCTTAGCCCATGAAGTCATCTCACTGATATATGCCTTACTCGCTCAGTAGCAAATTGGAATTGGTTCATCTTCCTTTCTTTTATATTCATGGCTTGTCTGTCCTAACCTTGCCAAAAAGATACACTTGAGTAGATCGATCCCTTGATTACTACCAAACAATCACCCTCCACTCTGGTTGCCTCAAGGTTGCAAGCTAATAAATTACCCCATTTGCAAACTCTCTGTGGCTACATGGAGTCTGGCAGGGTGAAGGTACAAAGTAGTTCAGATCTTCTTCCTGAGCAGAAACACTGTCAAGTGATTACTCATGCTAGATTGAATATGTTTGATACAGCACAGTGTCTTCCAGTAAATAATTTCATGTGCATCTCCTGCTTTCAAGAAGGTCTACTTCTGTATGGTAGTATGGAAAAATATAGAGTCAATTAGCTATACAAGTGTTTTCCTTTGAATATAAAGGAGAGCAGAAAACAAAAGATATATAGAAACCGTGTTGTGTGATTTTCATAAAACTGTGCAGTAGTGAATAATTGAATATTTTAATGACTATGATTCTGTACTTTTACTGTACTCAAATTGTAGCTCTGTTGATTTTATTCGTGGTCTAACATAATATATTAATGTCAGTTATCATCAGTACTTTATTTATTTCAATTATTTGTATCCTTTTATTATTTCTTATATGTAATCAGTCTCATACTCATGGGAATAACTCTGCTGTCTTCAGGGATTGTGATTTGTATAAAAAAGACTTGTAAAAATGGTTGTAACATTCATAGGATGTCGGAAAATGGTCTCAATGTCCTCCCACTTGTAATAGTGTGACTCCAGCAGAGTCAGTAGATTTGTCAGCAGTGTAGCAGAAACACTCTGGAACATCAGGATTCCATTTTCTTTACTCTGGGGAATTTTTACCCACACTTAATTGAATTTAAACCCCATTTTATAGGGTTTAGATCCTTGAAACACTAGCATGGTGTAGTTAGTCATAGACATGGTACTTGACAGATCTGTTTCTTGCTTCCTCAGTGCTTTTATTTCAGGTATGATTCCTAGTAGGTCAGTGCTGGAGATTTTAATTTTATCTTTCTCCTGATATATTCACCTGTAAGATTTGACGGGACCATGTGTGTCACTGAGCGTGGACTCCTGCTCCTGTAAACACAGGAACACATAGTGATCATTTAGTCTTCAGTGGTCTATAGAAAATAGTCCACAAGACCTAACTGACACAACCTGTAAAACATTTTCAAAAACCTTCTAATATACCCCACAAAAAGGCATTAAGAATTGCAACCAAAAGGTATCAAAGGGGTGAGGAGAAAAGAAAAAGTCAAGGGCAGTACTGAAAAGTATTTAGCAGGAACCCATATTCCTTAGCATGCCCCAGAGCATCTGGGTTGTGCTTTGGGGTTGAAACAGTGGAGTGACTGAGGCCCTGCGAGCTTTCTGTATCCTTTGAAAAATAATTTTTAAATTCTTTGCTACAGTTTGATAGTACTTGCATTCAGTTAGTCTCTACTAAAGTCAACAGAGACTAACAATTTCTGACAGGTTCTCATTTCATTTAGTCAAGATTTGGAAAATCTGAAAAAGGTTTGGGGAGAGATTGGGGTTTTTGTTGTTCTTTTATATCTTGACTTAATCCTTCGTTGTTTGAGTTTTCATCTGCAGGAATTAGGGAGGTGAGAGCCTTCTGAATAAAATACTCATTAAGAAAAATACTGCCTTTTGCTGGCAGGATTACTTTCAGCAGTCGATGCTAGATTTTACATTCCTCACATCTTTCAAGCTCTCATTAGTATAATGGCATTTTTTTCTTTGCTAACAATGTCAGACTCTGACTTTATTATGTACTTTTCCTTTTGCTACATACTGTCCTCCAACCCTTATAAGTGAAAATGCAAGATTTAGTAAGCTACTTATTCCTAGTAAGGGAAAACAGGATCTTTGGGAGAGAGGGAGTAGGGGAAGAAAGTTATTTTCATTCTTGCCCAAGACTTCCCATATAAAGGTGGAGATCTTTGTAAGGGGTATATTGGTAATTCTCTCATCTATTTATTCCAGCTTTTTTATATCCTTCTTACTGTGGGTTTAATTAATTAAAAAATAGGCCATGATTATAACCTTAGTATGCAAGAGGAGAGGAGAATTTGACTTCTTGATTTCACTTTTGTTCAAAGCCAAGGTTGTATTGACTAAATTTCTAGCAAAAAAATAGCAATATAATTTTACCAGTACAATTCCTGACATGAATCCTATCTCTTAGTCTGCAATTTGAGAGAATGTGGGACTTCAAGAAGTGTAAAGATTAGGTTGTTTAAAATATGAAGTATGTCCTTTTTCTAAAGGATTGAGCTGCCTTTACGGTTGGTGATAATGTAAAATCACAGTCTCATCCAGAAATACAGAAGCTTTATGCTAGGCTATATACTCCACTCTTCCATATTCTAGTAATTTGACCAGACAATGGCACCAGGTAAATACGGAGTAGAGAAGTCCCTCTAATAAGATGTGAATTCTTCTTGGAGACATATAGCCACCTAATGGAATTTTCTCAGGGAGATGAAGTAAGAGTATGACTAAGGAACCTTGTCAGGGTTTTGAAACCTTGCCATAAATTGGTACTTTTCTGGGCTGTCTCTATAGCCACCAAAATGATATGAGTAGTAATATAGAAGATCCTTTTTGTTCAGACTCACTTCAAATAGCAAATATTGAGAATGTGGAAAAATTTTGACTGCCCTTAATTTTTTTTTTCACTTCTGAAGTGACTTCAGTTTTCTAGTCAATGCTGTTAATTTGGCAGCATTGGCAAGTGTTAAATTTGCCTTTAAAGCTAAATAGAAAAATCAATGGCTAACAGTCAGCAACAATATGATCGACTTGTCACTAATGGTGTATTTTCAGCTAATCTGTGAACTCTCAGGGCACTTATTGATGTCAATAGGATTGGTTGGTGGTGATGGTATTGGAGCAAGGTTTTCTGTTTCTTGTTTGTCAGGCAAAAGTCCTTCAATAGGATGGCACATTAGCAACATTGTGTGACCTGGTGAAATGTCAGTGTTATCTGAGAAAATATTTGCAAGCTTTTTGTTGCTAACTGCAGGGGGTGCACTAAGTTGGACCTAGCTGTAAAACTTGCTTCTGATGTGGTGAAATGAAATATGTGTTCTGTGTTCCCAGAGAGAGCTTTTATGACAAATGGCATAATAATAGCCCTTGCTAATTTGTATTGAGGTATACGCCGCTGGCTTGGTGGTATCACTGCAGCAAACTGTGAATCATGTGCAAAATGGAAAAATCCCTGCTTTTTTTCTACTGAGAGTGAATACAGAAAAGGCTGTTTTCTGCTCCGGATTTTGGGCACTGATGCTCCAGTTTAGGCTTTTCTTTTTCAATAAAAGAAAGCAGGAAACCAAAATTGCCTCGAAGAATAATAATAAAAATAAAAGAAATGCTATTGTTCTTTATCTGTTGCTATATTAATATATTCAAATACTGCTGCTGCTTTCCCAAGTTTGAAAAACAGTGCTTCTTATTTCAAGCACCTTAGATGTTTTAAGAAAATATTCAGTATGTGGATTCAGCATTTTGTCTGCTCCTCTCTTTCCCATCTAGGTTTATGAATTGTGAGTTCATAATTCATAAACCTGGTATGGAGGATCAGCTATGTCACTGTAACTTTGAGAGACAAGTAAAAAAGGGCTGTCTTCAGTACCTGGAACCCCTTTAACCACTTCCCTAGGACATAAATCTTCTGAAACTTGTAACACATGAAGAATATTTACCCTTAAATCAATATAGAAGTCCAGCACATTTTGCGTCCTTCAGGCCATGGCCATTACAGGGAGGACATTTGCTAAGCCGGGCTGTGCACACTGTGTGAAATTGTCTTGTGCATGTTTCTTAAGTGAGACCAGCAGTTTGGGTCATGGAAAGCAGGCCTGAAATGCTCAGCATGAGCTGCACTGCACAGGCACAATGTGTTTGTGGTACATTGTTTCCATAAGATCAGCAGAATTAAAGAGTCAGGCCTGCAATGTTCCAGCAGTTTTCCTCTCAAATTCTATTCTCATTTTGACATGAGAGCATTAGATACATAATATGCAAACTCTGGGGGAATAGTTGGTTTGATGCCAGCTCAGTTAGGTGGAGAAAAGTGTTACTGCATTTAAGCTTGGCGTATGAGAAAAAGGAAAATTGTGTGGGAGTTGTGAGTAGCAATGTATTTTTTTAAACAAGGGGTTTCACGGTGCTGGAGTACTTCTCTAGGGTAGGCTTCGTCCTTGGCCAACTCACAGCCTTGGGAAAACAGTTCCTGAGAGGAAGGGAAGCAGGTGAGATGGGACCGTGGAGGTTTCCACTAAAACCTTAGGATAAGGTAGAAGGAGTCTGTGACTTTGAAGTACAATGTCTTCTGAGAGTAAAAAATTGTGATGTCATCAAACATCACAGATACCTTGAATGTATCTGAGGATCATGTTGGGATCTTCGGCTTTTGTTTATTTTCTAAATTATATTTGCTGTTTTGTGGTTACTCGACAAGAACCCTGAAAATGTGTCCTGAGTGCACCTGAGTTTATATTTAAAGAAAGAAAATGTAAGCCACAAATATTAAACGACTTTAAAAAAATCTTGAGATTGTCTTAATAATATTTTACTTCTCTACTTCAGTTTTTTCTGTAAGTCATGTAGAATAGACACATGAATTTATTGCAACTTGTCTTTTTCTTTAATAGCTTTCTTTGATACCTTCTTTGGCCTTACATTTGGGGTCATTTTTCATGCAATTTCTTTGCTAGAGCATTTTCCTTCGCTCAGTTCCCCAGAGGAGAAAGAATATAAATTACTATCTTTCTATAGTATGTTTAAATACTACATTCATAGGTGTGCAAAATTTTGGCTTTTTAAAATGTGAGTTAAAAAATTATCTTTCCCCCATTTATGAAGAATTCCTAGACAAGAATCCAAATAAAGAACAAATCTATGGTTATTTCTTCCTGATGAGCCAGTTTCTGGGCACAGTTTTATAGGTATATTAATTATCTGCATCTGTTGGTTTGATCAGTACCAGCTATCCTGCTGTCTTTTCTATTCTTCTTTTCTTTCCCAGCAGGAA
>NW_010160043.1:68522-83066 GCF_000695765.1 Mesitornis unicolor
GGAAAAAAAAGTCAAATATAAATTTTCAGGTTGCTTGCAGGTATCTTCTGTTAAAAGACTTATTTTTTTTCAGTTGATGTGCGTAGGAGCATTTGTTTGATCCTAGGAATAGAAATTCTACATATACAGTCCTGTGTATTCACCACATCAGGTTATGAATATTTTTTCTTGTTTTAGTATTTACATACTCAAGACAAGTTTATGCTGCATAACTTAGACCTAAGCCTGTATCAGATATTCTCTAAGTTCAGGAACTTGACTCCAGTCTAAAGGACTATAGAACCTTCTAGAGAGAATTCATAGAAATTAATTTATAAAAAGATCTTGCTACAGAATGAAAACATGAAGTAATTCAAGCATTTTCTTCATTTATTCCCTGTTAAATGCTTTTGTCAATATGTTCTTTGCTTTATTTATACTAATTAACTAAAAATTACAGAAAAATAAGTTAATGAACACTGTTGTTTTGAATTTGCTAGGTTGGTCTGAGAAGGAAAATATTTGGGAAGAGCATATGTGTGTTTGTGTACATACACACACAGCTGAGAAGTGGTCAGCCACTACTAGGAAAATAAATGTTTGTTTCTCATTTTACTGCAGAACATTTTCTTCCTGATGTTTAGGATTACCTGTGCTCAGTACCTTGAAAGAGGAATCAAGTTTCCTGATTCTATTCTGGGAATCCCCTTTTGAAGATTTCCAGGGAAAATGTAGTTCTCTGGCCATCTTCCACACATTCTAACATAGACATTGAGAGGTGACTTCTAGATTGTAGACTTCTAGTTTGTTGCCATAGGCATTCTACAAATACAGATTTTCAATGTTAGAACAGCCCTTGTAGATCAAAGGTTATGGTGAAGGATCTTCATAAATGGATAAATCAGGATGTTTAAATAACTTCCTACTTCCACAGACACCAAGTTCTTCACAGTATACTTGGACAGAATATATATTTTTATAAAGCTACTCCCCCCTTTCTTTTTTTTTAAGGTTGTTCTTTCATTTTTGCATAGAACTACTAAAAAGTTCAGTGCCTCACTGAAGAAGTCATTTAGTAGGGTATTTGTCAAGGTGTCACAGAGCCATTCAATGTTGGCAAAATACTTGAAGAGTTTCCTAGTGGCCTTTTTAAAACTAATCTTCTTTTCCTGTTCTTACATGAGGCCACTGCTTATCATGAGAGTTTCTCACTGTGTCAGCAGTTGACTCATCACAGAATCACAGAATCACAGAATCGCTCGGTTGGAAAAGACCTCCGAGATCATCACGTCCAACCGCTCCTGTCTACCCCCTAAACCATATCCCTAAGTACCTCGTCTACCCGCTCTTTAAATACGTCCAGGGATGGTGACTCCACCACCTCCCTGGGCAGCCTGTTCCAGCCTCTGACAACCCTCTCAGTAAAGAACTTAAATATGCTCATATGCTATGAGCTGTTGTAACAGCCCTTTGACCTGAACTAACCCTTTTCCAACTATTCTTCACTCGCATCTTGCCTACTCCTGCTTCTCATCCAAGTGATGATTCTTCTTCTTTATATTCCATGTAGTGAAATATGATGCAGTGCCAGCGTGCTGTATTTTAAATGATTCACAGAAGAGCCTGTAAATGAACCAGAAATTGTGTGAGAGCTGAACTCTGAACTAAGTTTCTTGTCTAGCTGTAAGACTGACCAACAACTTTCATGGCTTGTTCAAAATGTAACACAGTGAAGGCCTCTTACTGCTTATTGCAAGCAATGTATATGCTGTTTCCCATAGATTTGCATTTTGAATCTAAAGCTCAAATAAATGGAACAGGAGAAAGAACACTGTTGCCAAGTATCTTTTACAGGCACAAGATAAGATGCCAAAAAGCCAAAAAGAGATGTCAGCTGACTAGGGAGCAGAGACAGCACAGCTAGAGTTATTTTCTAAATTAACTACTGTTAGGCACAGCAAAGACTTTTTTCTTGAAGGTGGTATTAAGTATTTTGCCTTTTCAGCACAAAGGGAAGATTTTTTTTCCCCCATAACAAAGAGACTGCAGAGTATTATTGCATGTTAATTAGGGCTGAAACATTTGCATTAACTCAATGAATGTTTTGTCATGGGCTTTGTGGGAGCTAAACAAATTGCTGATTCCACAGCTTAATGACTACAGCCTATTTCCACATCTGTCCCACTCCATTCCATACCCAAAAGGCTGGTTGCAAGTCAGAAAATTAATCTCCTTTTGTTTATCCTTCCCTTGTCTCATTACGGTATGTGCTATAAAAACAGGTGCTATAAAAACAGGTGCTATAAAAACAGTGCAAAGGATGGGCTCATTAGGAGGGTTGGGCTGTGCTTATTGAGGTTATTAGGATGATAGTCTAAGGCATTAAAGAACAGAGCTCCTTCCTCCACCACAATAGTAGTCACCTCTGTAGATCCATATCCACAAAAGGATTTTTGGTCTTATGGGATCCAAAGCCCTTGATTAGATACATAGGCTTTGTATAGTGGTTACATCGGTGTATCTGACCTGAACTCCTAAAACTCACCAAAGTGTCTGCCAAATTTTGGTGGCAGAGTGAGAAATCCCAAGGAGAATGTGTATTTTCAGCATAACTCCATGGAGGAGTCCATCCACTGCTGACACTCATAAACACGTGTTAGAATAGGTTATGGATACATTTTTTTCCTCAGAAAACATCCCAACATGTGGGATGGTAGAAGTTTTCTAGTATTCAGGTAAATTGACACCACATATCATTTGGCTCTGATGAATCTGCTAACAAGCATGCCTGAAGGCATAAAGGCTACCATGGCTTCTTCTGCTGGAGACGTTCTAGTCGTGAAAACTGAAGCTCATTGGAGACTTGGTATTTTAGCAGTTAGGGCACTTACCCAAACTTCAGGGGAGACTTCCATTTCATCCCATCCTACAGTCAATGCCTGGCGTAAAACATTTAATGATTTAAAATTGATTCCCAGGTGAATAAGCTAATCACAAGGCAGTAATGTCATGCTTTCTCCTGACCAAATGGGTATTTAATTAGTCTGAGGGGATTAGTTTTAGCAGGAAGGACTCAGGCAGAACACTCTACAGTAAGCTATAACTGGGTAGTTAGAGTATTCCCCAGAGAATTGCAAGTTCAAATCTCTTCAAAGGAGAAGAGAAGTATGAGCATACCTTAATACCTCAAAACACTATGCTGCTGGATAGAAAGATAGGTATACATAGTACCTTGTTTTAGTTTTGTTTTGATTTGTTTTTAATGTGGGATTCAATCCCTTGTTAAGCTCTGAGGATGCCTGTTTGATTGAAATCTGCAAAACATAAAGCCAGAAACATATTTCCTTTACCCAGGCTTTAAGATATCTGTCAAGAACGAAGGGATCTGTGTCCATGTATTATTCTTACTCTGATAAAAGAACTAAAGCATATGGTTGTCTAGGCTGATAAGCAATAATCCAGCAGGGTTTTGAAGGCAGGTGGAGTCCAGGCACTGTATATGTGTGGTTTAACAAAATTGCAAGACTGGAGTCAAACTTAACCTGGGACGTGCATGTCGCACTGTAACATTAAGAGCTATAATGTTCTTGGCCACCGTGTTCCCCTAGATCTGTCTGTACTTGAGGAAAGTCTGAAGATGACTGCATTGCTTTCTTGAGGAGGACCAGATAAAATGGAAGGTAAAACACATAGAAATAGGAGAGAAGAAAAACAGATATTTAGTATATACAGAAAAAAACCCCACAGATGTTAACCAATGCATCTTAAAAAAAAGAATGTTTTAGAAAATAATTTCATCTGTATTGAATTCATGTGTTATTCTCTTTTGCCTTTAGACTTCTGCATTTTGGCCAGGGATCAAAATCAAAACTTTCATTTGGACTTCCATTTTAACCTCTTTATATATAGGTGCAACAAAAATACAAAAACCATATCCCATGTGAGTGAAAGGGAAATGAGGGGTTCCAACCTGTGTATTCCAGTTTTGTATATCCACTTCCAAGTGGATAGTGGTATCTGCTAGCAATTGGGAACTCAAGTTTCCAATAATGTTAGCATCTGCAGTTGGAACAAAGCTGTTTCTCTGAGAACATCCACCGAGATCCTTATTTCCCGAGAGATTTTGAAAGGATTTTGGCTTTTCTAGTTTTGGATAAGATCTAAGCAGCTCTGGAATAATGCTAGTATCATGTAGATGAATAACCAAATGCCTTGAAACAATTTTCCTCCATTGTTCTGTTTTTTATTGAGAAAATCTTTTTTTTACCCCTTCTCTTTTTCCTGGAACTAGCAAGTATCAATTGTTCTCTGTTACTGAAAGCAGACAGGAGAAGGGTACTCTGCTTTCTATTATTTTGTTCATGTGTCTGAAATTTTCTATTAGACTTTTAGTCATACAGAAGCAAGTGGCAATGTAAATGTTTCTTGTAATTATTATAGGCAGGTGACTTGTTCTTCCAAAGTAGATATCCACTAAAATTCCCCTCCAAAAATAAGCTTTTTGTCTGTAAAGAGGAAAGTCCTTGATTAAAACTTTTATTCTGCTGTGGAACTTTGAAATGAGTTGCAGCAGATATAAGAGCTGTACCTATTAATTTGCTAGCTCTGTTAAGACAGACTAGATATAACTGCTTAAAATGTGTTGCCTTCCAAAAAGCAAACAAGTTTTTTATAATATTCCGGAGTATTAGAAAGTGTTAGTCTAATATAAGATGCACAGTACTCTCAATTTTGAGATCATCACAATCATTACGGATGTAATGCAATTTAATTTGGTAGTTCCCAGCACTCACTTTCAAAACCAGACAACTATCTAATGCAGACTAAATATATGTGTTTTCTGTAATCCAAATATTAAGATGGTTGCCAAATTTAGAAACAGATAAGTTACAGAGGGTTGCTATCTTTTTAACTTCCTGAATTCTGGATACTGCTCACAGTTAAAGTGATTTGGATCTGGAGACAAACTTCTCGTCATATATTCATGACTTCCTTCCAATCGCATTACATTCACATCTCCCCTGCAAGATTTTTCATCATTTATAATTTAATGATAATGTAACATTGCACTTAAGAAATACTAGTGTCCCTTGGGTATGGCTAGCTGGAGCCATCTCCTGTTCAGATGGTAAACAGACTGTGTTAATGACCATCCCTGTTAACTGAAATGGGTTTTGTTTATTGATTTGGAGTTGTTACCCTCTAACTTTCCAGGTGGGGATCCAAACCTCAGTGCATAGTCTTCTGTATATGAAACCTATAATTCCAGTGAATGTATATCCTCAACTTCAACAAACTTAATACAAGCTTTGGTCTCTACAGATTAATATTGCAAATAAATAGTTTTAAAACACAGGTAACCAATGTCTATATTTTTCAGATTTAATAAAAGGAGCATTAATAAATCTAATTTAGGTAAAATTTTTTTTCAAAATAGCAGATTTATCCATCAGTACTGAATTGTCTTGATTGAAGTATTTAGTTTGTTTTTGAAATAAAATTTGCTACTGTCTTCTCTTCCTTGTGGGATAAAAAGGTATGGTCTGATGCACACAAACACTGAATTATTTGTATTTGATATACAAAAGAAAGTGTATCATATTTAATTTACAAAGAAGGACTGTTACTATATTAGTGAATAAGACCTTTTTTGTACTTAGGATCAGAGTGAAGGAATACTTCAGAAATCTGAGCAAAGTAAATGTTTATTCAAAGAAAGTGACAGAGAGAACAAGTATAGATGTTTTCATGGGATTCTGATGCAGAAAATGAACTTTGGGTTCATTATTTTGTAATCAAAAATAAGAAAATTCCCTCAGTCCAGAATCCTCATCTTTCTGGGCTGTTTCTTAACCAGCAAACTTTACCCTGAAGCACAAGGGTTTATTTATTGCTCATAAGTGACCAAATTTCTTAGGAAGATAGGAAATGCAAGCAAGCCAGAAGTACAGAAAATGCAACAAATCACATATTTTCACAAAGATCAGTATAAAAATGACCAGCAAGAAAATAAGATGAGTTCACACAGAAGGAAACAGGTGACATTTCCAATCATTACTGTCTGGGATTCAGTCACAAAGACGCAGTCACCACAATTGTACTTTCTTTTCTATGTCAGGTAATCCTGAATTAATTTAAAACCTGACTTTATATAGCACTGGTTTTGGTGACTTCAGCTGTATTTTAGGGATCCATTCTGTCATACGCCAAATCAGTCTCTAAGCATAGGTAATGGTTTTAAGGAATTAGAAGATTTTTATGTTGGATTTAAATTGCTTATGTTTACCAGATAACAATACAGCAGCTATAACAGCTATGCAAAATCTAAGTACGATGGATCCAAGCCTCTTTAAATAATAAAATTCGTAGCAGAAATGTCACAGCATCTCTGCAAATATCATTTTGACTTGAGACTCACTAGGAAACAGCATTCTAACACTGCATACAGCTAGACAAAACTGAAGGAATAGAACATATAATAATACTCTGCTTAAATTATTTATGAATTGTGCTTATGAAAGAATCTTCAACTTGGATCAAGACAGCTGGAGTTCCAAATTTCAATTTAATAATTTTGCATTATTCTTGCTTCAAATAGCTATTTTAAATTCACATTTTCATCTCTCTTCTTGGCTGCGATTGTTAAGCAATTGTGACCACACTAGCATATACAGGAAGCATGTGGTTGACATTTGAGGAGAAAATTACTGTTGAAGGACCAGCCATCTATGAAGATCAGCGCTCTCCTACGGGTGATGACTGTGTTAGTCTTAATCTAGTCATAGATCCATTGTAAAACTTGACTGGTATTTGGAAAATTTGCCGAGACTGTTGGGTTGAAGGTGCTTTAGAAGTACAAAGACAAAGCTCTACACGGAAGATGTTTTTGTTGCTCTTGTTTTTCTTGAATGGGCAGAAATCCTTTGAAATGTTCATTTAAAAAAATCATTTGGAGGCTGACACCATGAGTGTAAAGTTTAAGATTCTGAATATGTTTCTATTCCTAATGAAGTGAATGTAGACAAGTGGTGGAAATATGGCGCCCTTATACATCATCTACTGTTAGAAATAATATATGTAGGAATGTTTAAAAAATTCACTACCAGTAACTGACAAAAAATTACATTAATTTGTGAGATTATGGGAAAAAGCTTTCTTGCCATAGATAATTTCAATTACATTTTTGTGAAGCATGCCATGTCTGTATCTCTTTATTATACTTCAAAAGGAGATATCAAAGGGCTGGAGCACCTCTCTTATGAAGATAAGCTGAGAGAGTTGGGGTTGTTCAGCCAGGAGAAGAGAATGCTCCAGGGGGACCTTATTGGAAGTGACCTTCCAATACCTGAAAAGTGCCTATAAGAAATCTAGAGAAGAGCTGTTCGCTAAGGCATGTATCAATGGGACAAGGGGTAATGGCTTTAAACTAGAAAAGGGTAGATTCATATTGGATATTAGGAAAAAGTTCTTCAATATGAGGGTGGTAGATCACTGGAACAAGTTGCCCAGAGAGGTGGTGGAGACCCCATCCTTCCATATTCAAGGTCAGGCTTGATGGGGCTCTGAGCAACCTGATCTGATAACATAGTCCCTGCTTACTGCAGGGGGGTTGGACTGGATGATCTTTAAAGGTCCCTTCCAACCCAAAACATTCTATGATTCTATGATTAACATGAGCAATGTTGAAATTCAGAATCTCTAACTGGGTCAGTAGGGTGTCCTTGCATATGAAATATGCACTGCACCCACCTGATGGGTACAAGTGGGGTTCATCAGAGGCACGTTCCTGAAACAAATGTATGGCTGCATCCCTTGCAGGGGCAAGAACAGGTGCCCCTGGTTTTCATTTTCTCCTTGAAGTGCCTGCAAAATACATAAGTCCATCTGAGGAAGGTGCTCGTTAAATGAGTCTTCGTCTGTTACTGTACTTTCTGATGGACACTAGCCTTCTTCCAAGAAGAGAGAAGCAGAGATGATGGCAACATAGGATTTTGTAAACAAGATCCCGTGTCTGCTTTAACTTCTGTTTGGAGGCTGTTTGATGAAAGCATCCCAAGCACTAATCTGCTAACCACTCTGCATTGAAAGCCTGTTCTCACTGAGGAGGGGAAAAAGGAAAGAAATTAAAAGAAATTATGTTTAGTATTTGTATAGCATTTTCACAAGAGTGTTACAAGGGAGCCCAGCAGCCATTTTGACCCTCTCACAAGGCCACTTCTGCATCTGCTCAGCTATATATTTGCTAGAAAATGAAGTGCATGTAACAGATTACTCGTGCTTTACAACTATTCTGTTTTGCTCATAGGTTTATGCATTGTTAACTTGGAAACAAAGCTAGTATACCTCAGATGGTGTTATGGATTTGATAAAGGGAGCCACATGATAGATTAAAGGCATTGCACATCACCAAAGCAGTTGTATTTAGGCTCAGTGGGTCATTTATCTTCAGACTACACAGCTGACTCGGCACTTGGGTGGGTTGAGAAGTAAGTGGCTTTGACATTTAACAGCCCAAGGCTTTTCTCCTTGAGAGACTTGCATGTCAGCTATGTTAGGTTTTGTCTGCTGTTACTCTTTTGAAGCAGATGGTAAAAGCTCACCTCAGCTGGGTGGCTGGGACTCTTGCAGCATTTAGCAAGGCTAACCAACTGAATTATAACTTATTGTGCCTGTGGGTATTGAGTAGCATATGATTTATGATTATGGTGTTTTAAATATAGTCTGTGGAAGGTACCAGAATGTAGCACTGAATAAATTTTTAAAAATCCAGGAAAAAAAACAATCACTCAGAGAAAACCAAACAGAATAGTTCATAATGAGATAAGCTTCCTTTCATTACAAACAGCTCTGTCAGAAACATTTTTTTCTACTGTAGATGTGCTCCTGCATATATTTAGTCTGTGTGTTTAGTCTTCATTATATCTTGAAATTATTTAAACATAAGATTTGCACAGAATATAGCTCTTTGCTAATAATACGTGAGGTTTAGGAAATGCAGGTTTCAAAGCTGGAGTCTGTGTAGATACTAAAGTGATAAGCCCGAAATAGCAAGAGTACATTCAATGAGGTTATTGCATCGGCACCTCAGCAAGCATTTCTGTTCAGTTAGGCATAAAGCCTGAGGGTAAAGTAATGACCATTGTGGAATCAGCAGTTCTATTTTTAGACAGCTCTTTTCCAAATCTCATCCTCTTACAACATAATATTTGCTAAATTGGAAATAATACATCCCAAACAATTTGAATAACTAGAAATCATACGTATTCATGCTGCACCATAACAGCAATATATATGCATCTTTCTTAAAAGAGCATCACTTAAAATGAAGTTAAAATGCATATATTCATAATGAATGCCTAGCAAGGGATATCTTATTTTCAACTGTTTTGCAATCCTGCTTAATTATGCCCTTGCTGAAACTGGGAAATGTTGTAGAGAAAAGTAATTAGGAGAAGCTGAGCATTTGCTGCAAGGTACTGTAGAAAATACAATTTTAAAATGCTGCCAGTCCCTCAATAAAGAGTGTTTACTAATATACAAGATCTAATCCAAGATGTACCTTGCAAATTACATTTTTAGTTGCATGCTCTACATTTCCTTTGCTTTGACAGAAGACAGCTGAGGTCTGCAACCTTACAAGAAGAATATAGCAAGTGTTTTACTGAAAAAAACTGAGAGGACAAGTGTAGCCATTTTTAGTTCACAAACCATTGGTGAATGTGTTGAAATATGTGTTCAGTTTTTCTGAACACTCTGATGAAATGTGTTTCTTAGGTAGAGAGCTGATCAGGAGAAGAGCATGCTGTATGTGTCTGCATGGCATACAATGGGCATTACCACATGATAAAAAATTGTCTGCAATTGAGTACTTGCTGCATGCTATTCATGAGCATTCACTATTGACATACTGTGTGTTATCTTCTTATTGTTTCTGTTTCTTGCAGGGATAACCAAAGCTTCATAAATACAGAACTTCAAAGACTGCTTTGGAAACACACAGTTGTCAACTGTATTTTATGAAGTTTGCTATCAGTTCAGATTTATTTGTGAATATTTGCTCACATTTATATTTGTCAGTAAGCATGCAACCAAGTTTTAAGAAAACTGTGTGGTTTGCAGGTGTAAGGAAGGCAAACTGAATAAAATATCAATGGTATTTCTGGCAATACTTTCCCTTATTTCCTACATGTATTCTGCTTTGACAACCTGCTCAAACATGTTTTGTTTTCCTGAGGGTAAAGAAAGCAAGCAAATGCATGTACCTTGCCTAGCACATTATTCACCTTCTTTGAACACATACTGTTTGGGGGTACTTCTCTTGGAAGACACAACGAAATTCTCACTTTTGAAAATGAAGTCTCAAAAACCGTAAACTACCACAAGCAGAGCAGAGGTGGGAACAGAAATGCAGCCTTTCCTTTCCTGCCAGCCTCCCCCAAAAATTATCTGTCCATGTTACCAGGCAAAAACTCCTTTCTGACCACAGATTAGCACTCAGTTTGAACGTGTGAGGAACATGCTCCACCAGGCAACCAATTTGTTGCTACTGGAAGAAGCACATATGCCTCCAGCCAAAAATCTCACCTCTAGCTACATCCTGCCCACAGTGCTTTGCAGCAGGAGCTGGCCTGAGATGCATATAAAGACCTGGAGTACTCACAGCTGTGATTGCAGTTCAGTTTTTGGTTTTGATCTTACAGGAATATTAGAGAAATCTCAGACAGAAAGATTCTCAAAGAATATGCTGCACTAAAGCATCTCACTAGCTGTGCTAAAGCTTAAATCACAGTATTTGTATAAACAAAAATCAGCTATTTACAGTGATCAAAGAAACACATTTTGTGGTTGTATCTAACCAAATGTTTCCTCTAAAAGGCAAACAGTTTATCTGTTAAAGGGCATGAGCAGAGACTTTTAAAATGAAACAGGATATACTTGCTCATAATTCTAGAGTGCTATACAGTCTTTCCTATGAAGTGTGAAGTGCCATTTGAGAACCAAGATATTGAACTGTTCTTCTTATTCCTCCAGGTTGTTGGCTTCAGAGGAACATTACAAATGCCATTGCAAGGGATAAATTCTAAAATGAAAAATTATGAGGCAGCCCCACATCAGTATCTTAGAGAAGCTGAAACAACACTGGAACTTGGAATATATCTGAATTTTCACCAGGTGTGGACATATAAGACTTCAGATATCCTTTTGTAGCATCCAACAGTGAAACATCTTACAAGGCGATCACAGAATATTTTGAATTTTAGAAAGGGCCTTAAAGAGCTACGGCTACAGGTGTCATGGTTGCTATGGATCTCTGGAAGACAGAATTTGTTGTGCTGTGTCACTGTACATCAAGGATTGAGATAACACTATGGTAATGATATAAAGCTTTTTTTATAGGTACCAATTTAATTAACTGTATATACACATACATACATAGAAAGCTCTAGGGCCATGGAATATTTTTCATTCCTTCTGTTTCATTGGTTATGTTTCTCTTAAGTCCTGATTAGTTTCAAGGGATAAACAACATCATAGTCAAATATTATTTTCATTTCCTCCAGGAAGTTAAATTTTCATTACCACTTTTGGGCATTTCTGGTTTTTGGGGTTTTGACTTTTTTACTCAGTCCAGTACAGCTGGACCTAGTGCAAGCTTCCACAGATATGAACAAAAACTACCCTGAAGAGACAGAGCACTGAGGCTATGAGTATGCTGCCCTTGGTAGGGTCTTGTCTGTGATGTCAAACCCTCAAGGGTTTTGAGGTAGACAAGTGATGTTTTTCCTCCAGGTGGTGGTACAGGTGGCTACTGTATACCATTTCCATTGTCCCATTACTATCTGCACCTTGATCCATAACTATGATATCCTCCATGCTACCATTCTTCCTTCCTGGTGCCCACATCAGCATGCTGTAAGGTCAAAGCTCTCTCAAAGCTAAGCCCTCTGTGCTGCTCTTGGCTCAGGGGTGGATCACAACAAATAAATACTCTAATGGCCATCATCACCCTATGGGCTGGGGCAAGACTGGGCAGAGCTTGAACTCTACATCACCCTCGGGGATGGAGAGAAGGGGATATCCTGCTGTGACCTGCTGCTCTTAACCTCTTGCAAATGTAGCTCTTAAAATTTGAGTCACTACAGTCTGTCCTCCCCTCAGCTATGGTTTTGGAAGTATAAGAAAAGCACCCAGTGCATGGACAGCAGAGTAGGGTGGTTCTGAGACTTACAAGAGATGTTCAGATAATGGACAATGATTGACACCTCTTCTAGTGCTAGATGAGGATCCACAGGAAAAAACATACAACAATCAAAACCCCCTATCTATTTCAGGAGGGAGAGAAACATGTCCCAGTCTAACAGACAAAATGGTTCTTACGAGCAGAATTTGACCACTGAAACTAAAACCAGACTCATTTTATATTAATTAGACCATTTAGGAAAGGATTCCTGCTAACTGTTCTATCCTATATACATTATGCCAGAGTACAGTCTGCAAGAAAGAAAATTAACACTTTTTTTGATTACATGGAAGGCTGCAATCAGGTAGTGCATTATGATATAGATACAATGTTAAGTGCTAAAGCACATAATTTCTTATGGCTTCTATTAATCATCTAGAGATTTATTTTTTTTTCTCCTTCAACTCCTAAAATATCATTTAAACTTTCAGTTAAACTATCTGTGTTCTGCACCTCTTTCTTTTGTGTTACTCTCTTCTATCATGTTTTCTTTTTCTATATTTCACTGGTGCAGGTTCACGCTGTTTTCTCAGTTTGTCAATACAGACTTGCTTAAGTGTAAGTTAAAGGGCTTGACTGGGCTCTGTAACGTTTTCTGAAGGATACACTGACAAAAGTGCTATTTTAGTATTACTCATTTTTCCTTCCCTGCCCCAGTAAAAGAGAGAAAACAGCATAACCTTAAGAATTTTTGTTAATTAGCTATGGAAACCATGAAAGAGTTTTCTTAGAGTCTAACCTAAATCTTCCTTGCTGTACTTGAATTCTGTGCTTATTTGTTTTATTTGTATCTTATTCTTCTCCTTTTTACAACTACTTTATTCTTTCGAACTGTTACCTTGCTAATAAAGCCATGGCAAATAAGGGAGGTACTGTAAAGAATTCTCCACACGCAGACAGGATGACTAAGTAAGAGAGAAAGGACTAGCAGAATACAAAGGGGAGCTCCTGTGATACATGTAGCCAGTTTATATCTTTAAAACTTTTCTTGATAGAAGTGGTATGTGGTAGTACATGACAGTTGCTTTCAGCTGGCAGTGGGGTTATCTGAAGGGTCTGGACAGGTACTGCTAGGAGCTGGCAGATTATACTTAGTATTCTGCTTGAAGGAATCACTTGTTAAAAGCAAGCCTCTGTTCTTGACTTTGGTGGGAGGGAGCAAACAACATATAACTTTAGGATTAAGGTTAGGTCTAGAATTAGGGTTTGCCTTCGAATGACAGGAAAAATGAACTGCAGTTACTGCTGGGTTTTCACAAGTTTGCCTACCTAATATTACAGTGGGTTCTGCAAGAGGAAAGGGAACCGTGATACCATTTGGGCAGAAGCTAGAGCTCTCGTTTAGGAACAAAGTAATGGTCAGAACTAGAGGAAGGGCTGAACTGTAGAGTAGTTAGGTTTACTAAACTGTCTTAAAGGAGCAAAAACTTGATGGACTTTATTTATTTCTCTTGAAGAATACGGCATTGCTGGCTGAAACTCAGCATTTTTCCCTTAGTTCTCTAAGGAAATACCTCTGAAGCTATACTGGTAAACCTACTTAAAGTTAGCTCCTTTATTAACTTTAGTTCACAAGCCTGTTTTGAAACTCAGACCTTAACCTTCATACTAACCCCAGCCTCGATCTTACATTTAACTGCAGAGCGCTGACCGGAGCTCAGCATGCTTCTTCTAATCCTGTCATAAATTTAGGTCACCTAACTTTTCCCAAATCACTCTTAAGCATAGATCACGATGCCCTCTTTGTTCCAACTCCTAACTCTAACAATATTTCCAACTATACTTTCCACTACAGACTCAGCCAGGAATCTTTCTTCTCTAAAAATGTTAGTTTCAGAATACAAAAATAGATAGTCTATATTAAACTCTTATTCTGTTTCCAGTCCTATATAAATGGTCTCCACATGCTTCACAATCAAGATATTCCTCTGGTCCCTTGAAAAACTAGTCTGCACTTCGTGTATCGCTATTTGTACTTGTGCCTATTTGCACAAGTACCCTTTCAGACCTGAAGTAATCATGTTCCCCATTAAGAAGAGCAAAGGAGCAGCAGTCCCTCTCAGACAGTGAGAGCTGCAGAGCTATGTGCCCTTTGGTTGCATCCAGTGCTTGAGTTACGCTGCATTGGCCAGTGGTCAAAGTGGACAAAGATGTCAGATTGATGTCTTTATTTCTACTAGTAAATTTGCACCTGAGGGCTTACTCTTAATAGTATGGAGCATTTCTGCACACATAGCACGGGTGTTAATAATAAGCTTGTGTTAGCAAATAGGTGCATTTGTATGAACAGGGAGTTCCTTTAGGACCTCTTTCCCTCCATGCTA
>NW_010160043.1:83097-116471 GCF_000695765.1 Mesitornis unicolor
CCAAATACAGACTTAAAAGATAAGAGCTTTAACCATGATAGGATTCTCTATAAAGAACACAATTATCAAACCAGCAAGTAAAGAAGGCTTTTTCCAAAGCAATACTATTTTATTCCTGATTGTGATTCTTAATCAAAAAAAGGTAACCTGTACATCTGCTATGCAAGACAGAGTTAATTTTCTTCATAGCAACCCACATGGTGCTGTGCTTTTGATTTGTGGCTAAAATGGTGTTGGTAATACAGCAATATTTTGGCTACTGCTGAATAGTACTTGCACAGCATCAAAGCTATCCCTTTTTATCACTCTACACTCCTCCCCTCTCTCACACTAAGCAAGTTGGCTGGGAGTGGGCAAGAAACTGAGATGGGTCCAAACTGGCCAAAGAACTAATCTATACCATATGGCACCATAAACAGAAATAAAACTGAAGTAGAGGAAGAAAGGAGGCGGTTGCCTTCTAACATGGCCATTGTTTATGTTTGGGCATAAGTCTGATTGTGGAAGGTGGCGAGTAATTGCTTTTACAGACCTTTTTTAGTTTTTTTTCCCCTCTTTCTTTCATCTATTGAACATTCTTTACCTTGGCCCACAAGTTTTCTGGCTTTAGGTTTTCATATTTTCTTCCCTGTCCTGCTGGAAGAGGGAGGAGTGAGTGAGTGGATGCTTGGCTGATGGCTGGGGCCAACTCACCACAGGATTTGTTGGTTGGTGAGGAAAGGCTGACAATATGATCAGCTGAGCATGAAATAATAATTTCTAATATTAGTAAATTCAAAGTATTGTCATTCCAGATTACCTTGGTTAGACCTACCCTGTGGCTTGCCAATATTGGATAAACCTCTTAATAAATGCATGGGTAGCCTGTTTCTGGGATTAGAATCTTTTTCAAAAAAAAAATATCCTAGAATGAATATTTCTATCAAAAGTTACCTGGCAGCTGGATAATTCTTGGAGTCCAGGAGGCTAAGCCATGAAGACCATAAAGTATAACTGGCTTTCATAGTAAAACTTGCTATGTATTCTTACTCGCTGGGTCTGTTTTTCATATGTATACATGCTTATTTCAGTGCTGCAGATAAAGTTCTACTGGATTAACCTCCAGGGCTATGCAACAAACAAATGTGTGGGTATTATAAATGTATATAGCGCAAGATCTCGATCTCAGCTGGAAGAATTTAGAATTAGACTCATTCCACAATATTTCAATGACATTTGTTCCTAATGACAGTGAAACTGAGAAAGGAATTGGTGGATGTCAAACACAAAGAAGAAAAGTATTATTAATGCTTTATTCTTTTTCATTTCAGGATTCAGTGCTTTATCACTAAGCCTCCCTCTTTTCATCCTTCTTCACCCCACTTAGGCTATTTGAAAAACAAAGATGAGGGTTTTTAATGGCATCTACCTTGTTTTACTATTCCAGTGAAATTATGGTTTCTGTTAAGTCATTAATACGATAGATATAAGATTTCTTTTCATACCTCCACTTAAGGGGATAATCATAATAACCTAAGAATGATTTTGTAACAAACACTACAGAATGAGTTATTAGTACATAATGACTTAATCTTGACATTTAACATTATTACTTGTTAAAGAATGAATGCTTCAGGATAGGTTTTCTATTTTTTTCAGGAATAGATGGCTGGGCTATGTTATAATCTCACACTGAATCTTATGAAATTGTTCAGCAATTGTGTTCATAGGATTGCAGCTCTGAACTCACTTTTTGAATGGTAGGGAATGCTCCATAAAATTTGCAAAATTGCCAGTCTTGTAATTACGAAACTTTCAGCACAGAAAGGAAACAAAAGGCAGCATTTACAGGTAACCTCACTGAATCACTGAGATGTGCAGGAGGAGTTCCAGTTCTAAAAGCTTTTATTTTATCTATAAATTCAACTGATCCTTGAAATCATGCCTCTGGGAAACAAGTTTGCAAACTCTCAATGACAGAATAACATCATCATAAATACAATAAAACATGATCAGGTAGTGAGAGGACAGTGCTCTTCCTTAAAATGTTATTTCTTGCTAATGAAGAGCTTGTTGCATGATTTCAAGCTTGGTAGAAGCAGTGTAAAATTAGCTTGCCCTCATATTGAAAGGACTGCAATCATGAAAGCATTATCGGTGTATCTTCGGCTCATCATCCATCACGGTAAAACAACATAATCTCTGAGCTTTGTTTGGGTGGAAGACATCCCTGTGCTGTGACATTGCTATCAAAGTCACAAGCACCAGCTGCAGTTTTAAGCACATGACTCTACACTTAAACATGCAGTCAACACTGAAATATGCTTTAATGGCTCAGTCTTTCCACCTGAATAGTGAGACTACTTAGATGAGGTTTTGTACAAACTAGAAATCTCTGTCCTCATTGCTATAGAAGACTTTCCTAATACATAACAAAGCACCAACATGCTACAATTCTAAATACTGGTGAGGGAATGGTCAATTCCACTCAAAACAAAGACTACAGGCAGATTAAATGAAATAAACTGTGACAACCAGATAGAACAGTTTGGTTTGGTCCTGGGTCACTGCCCCAGATACCTACCACACCTAATGTCAATAAGATGAAGGCTCAAAACACCATTGTTCAAAATGAAGCTGAAGCAGGTGTCCTCTCTGTGTGGGGAGCAGCTACCGTGACCCTCCTCTTCTCAATAGTTCCATACAGCACATGAGCATGGGTGGGTAACATGTAAACAGAATGTATCAACACCCATTTGGCCAGGGTACAAAAATAATTTCAGGAACACTGAAGCTAGCACCAAAAATGTCTGGCTTCCAATCTTCATACATCACACCATCATCTCTGCTTAGACAAGCTGCAATGTTGTGAAAATACAAGCGTGTGGTAATTTTTTGCATGCATCAAGACTTCCAAACTCTATAGAGAGGCCAACTCTGAAGCAATACTTTGAATTATTTAGGGAGAGCATGATAGCTCAAAGAGAAAACACTGTCACAGACCTGACAAAATAAACCCTGAAAGATTAAATCACTGTGGTTTATGAATTGCCCTAAATTCCATCAAACCATGGACATGATATAGGCACTGCAGTCACCTATCATGCAAATGGAAAATGAAAGACCAGTTCAAGACAATATTGAGACAAAAAACTGTGTAAGTAAAACAGAACTCCTAAAACCAACTGCGCTTAATTCTATCAGACAATAAACTACAAAACTGCTTGCTTGCCATATTTCTCTTAATAAGCATATCCTTTAACTTGCATTTTTCTTCTGCTATTAGCTCATGTATTAAATGAGGATTGGGAGGAAAATGACAATGTTTCACAGCAGTACTGACTGTGTGCTCTCTATTTCATATATTCATGCCTGCCTATAAAAGAGAGCAAAACAACAGACAAGTAGGCATTAACAAGACCAGAAAAAGTACTCAATGGATAATCTCTTCAAATATTTGTAAAGAAAACTTACATGCATGGTAACTTGATTACTATCTCTTCTAAAAAGCAAGTGCATTCTCCGCTAACAGAAGTGAAACATATTCTTTGAAAGGCTGACTTTGAACTCAGATCCAGAGACAGTAAGTAACCTGTGAGATTCTCGAAGCCTATTGGTCCTAAGGCACCTGCTCTCTAATCTTTTATTTCTGACCTTATCCTGTGTAGAAATCATGATTTATGCCAGGCTGTCTTGTTTTGTAAATTGAATGCACAGAAACTGGAACAATACCAGCAAGTCTGAAATCCGAAATAATGCTTACAGGAGAAAGTGGAAAAGTTATGATATGCATCTCATCACACAGGTTCAAAGTGATTGACCATAAAGTTTTCTGATATTTTGACATAAATGAATGAATTTTTCTGGGTCATTTTGCTAAAAGTGCATACATGTCTTGGAGCAGAACCCTGTCCACTTCACCTCAGAAATATATATCATTTATTTTCAGCCATTTTACTTGTATTTCCCTCTTCTTCTGAGGCAGGTCCATGGGTTTCATGAGTTACAAAGAGAAGTAACCTCTGCTATTGCCTTTACAGAATGCTAGCAAAAATTTCTAGGAAAGATTTGTTTTGACATATGGAAAGAGCTTTTCATTATTTATTTATCATTAATCATCTTCTCTCTCTGTGTGAAATTTCTTGCTCAGCTTAAAGCAAGTATATATTCAAAACACATCTGTTGTACTGACTTAATTTTTCGATCTTCTGTAGTAAAGTTCAAGTGTCCATGATATATAGCTAGCTTTTAAATTTTAACAGATTCTTTTTATATTTTCTTTCCCCCCCCAACTTTAAAGACTTTTGTCACTTTTCTGATACAACTGGCAAATCAAAAAAATCTTGAAGTTCCTATTATTTTAGAAATAGGTCAAACCACTCATGAAAGCTCTGAGGCAAAAATACACTTAAATCTGAATCCTAGTTTCACAAGCGCAAGTAGTGAAACTGATAAAAACCCCAAACTACAGGTATTCAAATACTTAATTGGAATTGCATGTCTCATACTTATCCTTTTTTTTCTTTTACTGGATCATAGCAATGTAGATAGAATAATTCACACTGATAGTGTTCCTATCAGAGCTGTAACCAGTTTGCAAATGCTTATAGTTATGCTGGGCTCATTGCGATGAAATGTCAAACTCTTAACGATATTTCTCACAACGGAGAAATCTCTCACCCAAGCTTTTAGGCAAATATTTTTTCAGTTTTCCCTGAACCTTCATTGCTTAAAAGCCTGTGTCATTTTGAAGCTTGCTCTGCAATGTGTCAGTTTCTTTTAAAGAGTTTATTCTTTGAGTTCTGCATTGGATGAAAATTTGCTTACATCTGTGGAAATGCAAAACCAAAGTAACCAACCTTTTTTTCACAGCTTTCACTGAACTCAGTTGGAAAATGCTGTAATTTGCTTAATTGGAAATGGTAATGTAAAATTTACAAAGTCAATTCAAAAGAATTAAGCACAAAATTACCACATTAAAATGCTAGCTTGCAGGTGTATTGTTAGCTGCCGTACTACCATGGAAATTAATGTAAAAGTCCTAAATACAAAGAGTTAACTTTCTACCTTATGTAATTAAGTATTTGAATGAACTCTATTGGCCAAAATTAATTATAGCATAAACCATTTTAGATAAAAATAAATGGAAAATCTGAGTTGCACAGCACACATTCAGTAGGTCAACATTTAGCTCTGTGTTGGCCTCTATCTGTATCTTCCATTGTCTTCTCTCCTTTTCTCCTATCATAACCTCTCCATCACTCAACACTGTGATACATATTTACTTTTTCTGTACCTCTCTCTTGAAATAAATTATTTTCATCACATGCTTCTCACATGACTCTTTCCAGACTTAAAGTTCCAAATTGCTTCACCAGCCCTCAAAATACCCTCAATTTGGTTGAATCAAGCATTTATAAGAAAAAATTAATACAAAAGGGAAAAGGACTTTCAAAATTTTCAATGTCAGATGCCAGCTTGTGCTACGTCAGAAGCGTTTCTTCTGAATGGCTAACAGATTCTGATGGAACCATTGATTAAATTTTGATGTGTGACATCATATTTATATTATGTTTCTTTTGTTCTTCAGCTTCTGCTCTCATATAATTTTTATGAAATGGTTGATAATACTCCTTGAAAGCTAGTTCTTTTGCTACTTCTCTGAAATCTTAGCCATATGTCTCAGTAACTAGCAGTATTGCGATCACATCATGCTGATATTAAATCCTGTCCTGAATAATTCATGTTGTCCTAGGTGCATGAATCAAAAGGTTTTTGGGGCAATAATAGAGGTGTTGATACAAAGTTTTTGTTTTCCATCCTTTTATGTATATACAAAACCAAATTTCACTGAGTTAATTTTTGAACTATTAATGTAAATAAAAGAATTTAAAGAAATTGTACACTTCGGTGTTAAATAAGTAGAGCCAGGCAGATATCTCAGGATGAAGGTATTAGATGAACAGATGTAAAATGGTCACGTCTACATGACACTATACCAAATAACAGAAGTTTTAGGCAATTGCATAACTATAGTGCTAGGCGAACCTGAAAACACAATAGTGAGAGGGTAAGAGCTGTAGACTATAATTTAATGCAGCAGCTCAGTAATTTTCCGGAAACATTCTACAAATCAGAAGCTGGATTAGATATTTATTAACATCAGTACAGAAGAGTTGCATTAATTTCAAGGACACTTCCTTTTTTTAGTATAAGAAAGAAAGAAATCTGGCCAAAGCTGAAAACTACTTACCTTTAATGGTGCAAAGCACTAAGAAATAAAATATCTTCAATGGTAGTCTGAAAATGAACATTCCCCATAAGTCCAAATAATTAATGAGGACTCATGAGAGTTAGACAATGAGGAATCTGGAGTAAGAGAAACAGATTATTGTAATGTATATGGCTGATTCTACTGCATGTCTAAAAGATGTAGTGACATTTATGATATTTAAGAAGAAATATAATGAATTATTCTACCTAAGTTCTGGTTATCCATAAATACTCCTCTCTGTAGGTATTTGCTCCCATGAAGAGGGATTGTCAAATGGAACTTGTTATGACAGAGGACAGCAGATATTAATTTAATAACATTTTATATTTACTGTGCATAAGAAACACATTTACTGGCAATTCAGTGCAGTTTTTCTTAAGATTTCTATCCAAAAATCAAGACACTATGATGGCAATTGTTCTTGTTTTTCACAGGATTTTATTTCTGACTTTCCCCAGCAAAGGCTGTGGACTGTGTTACCATTCTTCTTTAGGAGTGGACAAGAAAGTAGGACTCAACTTTTGCCTTAAAATGATTCCCTGCTTTCCTGAGAAGAAGCCAAAATGATCAGGCATTTTTGAACTGCTTGTCGTATTGACTCAGTTGTCACTTCCTGAGCCATGCTGTCACCAGCTCAGCTGGTTGAATGTTTTCAGTGATTTTAGCACTGTGATGAACAAGCCTCCAAGTAAATTGAAGTGATGTTCTAGCTTTCCTAGGAATGTTGTTCTACCCAGAACTCTTGCAGTATGGTGTAAAAAAGATTTATCCTTTCTTATGCCATCTAAGGATTCCCAAATGCTGACTCAACTGGCAGCTGCCTACATGCAGCAGATGTAAAATCTTTCTATATCAATCTAGCAGGAAAAAGGAGTTTAAATGGAATCAAGAATTTTATGGCTTTTATTTATTTATTCTTGCAAATATTGGCTGGATGGTTCAGCTAAGGTCGTGCTTTGGAAAAACAAACCAAACTTTCTGGGCTATAGTCAAGTCACATTTGTACTTCAGATATTTTGAATTGGTGTTTTTCTGTCCCTTGGGTCAGATTATCTGACCACTTTCCAACAAAATAGTCAATTTGGGCTGGACTTGTTGATATGAAGATTAGCCCAGAAAAATTGTTTGTTTTCTTTCTGGGTACAACTGGCCAGAATATATTTATACCTGATAAAGACAGGAAGCAGAAAGGAGGTCCAATATGTTATTTTAGGGTATTAAGAAATCATTGTAAATTAGAGCAGCCCTAAGGCTGCCCTAGGTTATGTTCAGGCCAGCTTTAAGCAGCAAATTAAACTACATGCAATATGGTATATACACAGTTCACTTTCAGTGATCATTAATTTCTTTTGCAACATGTGGATTTAGGGCTGAGGAATCTGACTCAGCAGACTGTACATTACAGGAGTCAATCATGGCATGAATTCTGCTGGGTAGCCACAGCACTTCAAGCCCTATATCTTTATGTTTTTAATGTTTGCCTTTTATACTGAATTATTGCAATGTCAGCAGGTTTGATTTCCTCACTCTGATAGATCTGATTTTCCAGTCAAATACTCTGCCCTCATTTCATTACTTTTAAAAATGAGAAACTCCAGTGCTCTTTATTTATGGACAGCAATCATCTTCTAAACAACCCCACCACACTATAAAAATCTGATGAGAAATTGGCACCTGGGTCAAGTGTTAATGAAGATGTAGAATTAACAGATTAGGACTCTGGCAGTAACCATGTTGCCCTGTCCCTGACCGACTTGTTCCTCTAATCCTTCCCTATCTTTTTACATACTTACTAAACTGATTATGCCACTTTTGCCATATTTTAACTCTCTCTCTCTTCTCCACCCCTCTTAATTATTTTATAGTTGGAACATGTTTTCAAGTTTTCTATATTTTCAAATTGTCTTCTGTGACTCCAGTGAATGGCAAACAGGTTACTGGCAAGAGGAAAACCCTCAGATCTTGGAACTTGTACCACTGTGCACTGCATTTAGGAAAAAATGACTGACATCAATAGTTTAGGCTAACTGAAGCTTTATAAATAGTATGTGAATCTTTTACAGCTGTAGCCTTACATCTCCACTTGAAATATTCATTGCAATGGACTACTCTCCTCCGTATGAAATTCTCTGGAGTAGCCCTTTATGTTTTCAAGTTGTACTTAAATTATACTGCTTTGAAATTAGTAATACTATTATTTCCTCATAGTAACAGTTTCTAGATATTCAATAGCCTTAAGAGGAAATGATTATAGGAAAATTGCATAAGCATATACACTTGAGAGCTTAAAATTATCTGGATTATTAGAATGGAAAGAAAGACTATATAAGAAACCTGAAAAGAATAGCTAATACTGATAAAAGTTTTCCACATAATTTATTTTAATTTAGTCTTATCCAGAGATTTCTTTAACAGCTAACATCATTAAAAGACTAAAGCATTCATCATGAGTTTTGTGTTTATTTTTCTTCTGGTTATATATATATTTATATGAAAATAATATGTATATAATTGCATATATGTATATATATATGAAAGTGATAATAAGGCAAATAAAAGCAGCCTACTACTATATTTGTCTTCACAGTTCCCTCGTCTGTTCCCTGACTTTCTGAGCTAGAAGAGCAATGAGCTTTGTCTCTTATTATGTGTACAAGTTAGCAGTCATTGAACAACAACTAAATCTTCTGAAATCAGAAATATTAAATGTGACTATTCTGAGGGACTATTAGAAATCTTCGAACTACAGTGTTTACATTTGTGCTGCTTTTTTGCAAATATTATGATAAATGAATCTAATGTCAGGAAAATTTACCAGAATAGTAACATCTATGGGAGAATTACAAAACATTTTTTTAAAGGGAAGTGTATACTTCATAACTGTAAATATTCATACTTGCCTAAGATTAATATACTCACCCAGGAATGAGGCAGAATCATACCATGTGATCCATGTGCTGATTCTTCTCTGATTTAGCTATTCTTTATTCAATATTTGTTTAATTATATAAAATACTGACTCGGGTCTGTTTAAAATACTAAGTGAATAATTTCTAATGGCGTTTGAGGAACTCATGCAGTATGTTTGAGCTTGTCAGTTTTATTACTAAGGTTTGCTTCCTGCATGCAGAACTTTCCTTAGGAAAAAACACATTGGGATAGACCAGGGAACCTGGTGTTGATAAACAAGAATGTGGAATGAGAAATATTTGCCTACTTACATTCTCATGAATACATGGTGAGCAGGGTCCTAGAATAATAAGGTGATACAAGTGGGAAGAGACTTCAGGTCTCTTGCCCTACCTCCTGTTCAGAACCGGGTCAGTGCAGAGGTTAGATCATGTTTTTTCCAAGGCTCTGTCCAACCTGGTGTTGAGAACTTCCAGGGATATAGACAGCACAATCTCTCTAGGCACTCTGTTCCACTGCTTAACTGCTTTCATGATCAGTCTTTTTTTTTTTTTTTGAATGTGTGTTATGTCCAGACTGAATAGCTCTCTGAAGTCTCTCATCTTAAGGACATTGAGGCACTGGAGCATGTCTAGAGAAGGGCAAAGAAGCCGGTGAAGGGTCTGGAGAACAATTCTTATGAGGAGCAGTTGAGGGAACTGGGGTTGTTTACCCTGGAGAAGAGGAGGCTTATCGCTCTCTACAACTACCTGAAAGGAGGTTGTAGTGAGGTGGGCATTGGTCTCTTCTCCCAAGTAACTAGCAATAGGATGAGAGGAAATGGCCTCAAGTTTTGCCAGGGGAGGATTAGGTTGGATATTAGGAAAAATTGGTGTTCGGTTGATGGTTGGACTTGATGATTTCAGACGTCTTTTCCAACCTTTATGATTCTACGATTTTTATGATCATATGCCCATTGCCTCTTAGCCTCCCACTATGCACAACTCTATATACAAATGTGAAGAGCCCAACTCTGTCTCCTCAATAACTTCCTCACAGGCCCTACCAGGCTGCTGCCAGGCCCCCTGGGGCCATCTGTTCTCCAAGTTGTACAAGAACAGTTCTGTCAGCCTCTTCTCACAAGAAGAATCAAATGCTGCATCTTGCAAGCATCTTAGTGGCCCTCCATTGAGCTCACTCTAATTTATCAATATCTTTCTTGTAGTGAGGATCCCAACACTGAATGCAACATTTCTCCAGGCAGAAAAGGACCTGGGGGTGTTGGTGGACAGCAGAATGATCATGAGCCAGCACTGTGCCCTTGTGGCCAAGAAGGCAAATGGCATCCTGGGGTGTATCAGGAGGGGGGTGGTTAGTAGGTCGAGAGAGGTTCTCCTTCCCCTCTACTCTGCCCTGGTGAGACCGCATTTGGAATATTGTGTTCAGTTCTGGGCCCCTCAGTTCAAGAAGGACAGGGAATTCCTTGATCTTTAAGAGTCCAGCACAGAGCCACAAAGATGACTGAGGGAGTTGAGCATCTGCCTTGTGATGAGTGGCTGAGGGAGCTGGGTCTCTTTAGCCTGGAGAATAGGAAACTGAGGGGTAACCTCATCAGTGTTAATAAATTTGTAAAGGGCAAGTGTAAGGAGGAAGGAGCCAGGGTTTTATCTCTGATTTCAAATGATAGGACAAGGGGCAATGGGAGCAAGTTGGAGCATAGGAGGTTCCATGTGAACATGAGGAAAAACTTCTTTACTGTGAGGGTGACGGAGCACTGGAACAGGCTGCCCAGAGAGGTTGTGGAGTCTCCTTGTCTGGAGACATTCAAAACCCACGTGGACATGTTCCTGTGTGACCTAGTCTAGGTGATCCTGCTCTGGCAGAGGGGTGGTGGACTAGATGATCTTTTGAGGGCCCTTCCAACTCCTAATATTCTGTGATTCTGTGATCTAGATATAGTCTAATGAGTACCAAGTAAAGGGGAAAAATCACTTCCCTCCATCAACTGACTCTGGTCCTGTTAATAAAGCCCTTGATGCTGCTGACCTTCTTTACTGCCAACGAAACATTCCTGGCTCATGCTTGCTGTCTACCAGTATCGCCAGAATTACTCTGTAGACTGGCAATTCCCAGCCACAATTAGTGCAAGGGTTAGTCCAACCCAGTGCAGGACTTTGGCATTTGTCCTTGTTGAATTTCATTATATTCATGTCAGCTCATTCCTCCAGCCCACCTAGGTCCCTCCAGATGACCGTCCTGCCCTTCAGCATGTCAACTGCACCCCCTCCAACTTGGTCTCATCTGCAGTCTTGATGAGCAAGCAGCACTCTGTCATCCTCTCTAGCTCACTAAAAAGGACAGACAGGACTAGTCCCCGTATTATGGCTGCAGTACTCCACTTGTTACCAGCCCCCAGGTAGTGTATGGCTCATTAATGACTGCTCTTGAAAACCAGCTCTCCTAACAGTTTTTCACCCATTTAGTTTTCACTCATCTGTACTATAGTGTTCCAAGTTGGATATTGTATTGTACAGGAATATTGTATTCAAGAGACAATATTCTTATACTGAGAGACAGTGTCAAAACCTTGCTAAAGTTGATGTAAGAGACATCCATTGCTTTTCCTTCATCCACAAATCTAGTCATGCCTACTCAAAGATGTACATTTTAATTCAATTCTGTAACATACCATAGTAAAGACCACAGCAGAATCAACCTTATGCACTTAAATTAGAAATAAATCTCTTAAAATGTTTCTGGGCATCAGTGATAACTAAAAATGCTGGTCCTTATTCGGTAAATTGATATTTGTGCTACCTGAAGCACAAGTTCAAAATATTTAGCATTTCATTGTTAACTATACACATTAATAGGATATTGGTTGCATCTTCCTCTCCTTCTCTATTAGTCTGTTTCAATTAGATACATACAGATTTAACATATCTGCACATTTAGTTCTTAAGCTTTCTGTGAATTAAACACTGTGTTATATTTATCTCCGCTGTAACTGAATTGAGGTAAATATCACAAAGTTGTATGATTTCACAGAGAATAATGGAATTATATTAGCCCTGAATTTGATGCATGTTTTTCCCTCACTTCATTTCAGAGATAAAATGATATTCAAAACATAATTCCTTGTCAATACTTTTGTGTGTGCTACATATAAAAGACTTACTGTGTACAAATACATGTATGTGCACATACATAGGAGGAACACCTCTCCAAAGTCATGCTGTATTACAGAACTCCATCTGGAGTTCACCCTTGTCTCAGATGAAGCTACTATGTATGTGAGACTGCAAAAATGTATGCGATGGTTGTGGGTTGTGACCTTTGGAGGAAAAATACCAGCAATGTTTTCTGAAGTGTGCTCCACTGTGGTTCAGGATTGATGCATTTAGATATTATTTTATTAGATAGCATTTTATTAGGAGACTTGTTCTCCTGTTCAGGCTTTTGCATTCATCAGTAAATTTTCCTACCAGGAATTCTCCTATTAGAGACTGCAGCCTCCTTCTTTTCTCCCACTCTCTTAAAATTAGGAGCCTTCTATTGTTTTATATTTCTTCCCCAAAGTGTAAAATCCTGTGTTTTGTAGCTTTGTTGGCAGATATACTGAGCTGGAGGACGACCTTGGTGACCAAAGTAATGCTGCAAATTTTTTCATTTTAACAATAATTTTGTAGTCTGGGAAAGCACAGCACAGCTCATACTGTTAGAAATGCTGAGTATCCCTCACCCAGGTTATCTATTGATTCTTTTGTCGTACCAAACAAAATAAAAATGAAGATGATGACTGCTCTAGGCTGAACATTTATTTTCTTTTGTTCAACTTGAAATGGAGATACTTCTTGAGTTTCTTTTCTTCTTAGTTATATTCCTCCTTCTCTTTGGGAGATTATGCTACTAACAAATATTTTCTTCCCACTCTTTAAACATGATTAGTGCTTCTTAAGATAAGGATTTCAAAAACTGAGGCTGGTCAGTATACCCTTGTCCACACTATATACAGGATCTTCCTAGCCAGGATGCATTTGAGAGAGGAATTGAAGGAAGTTCCATCAGTCAGCATTTTATTTTCTCTTCATCAGCAACAAAATGTGCTGGCTTTAAAAGATCATTCAAAATCCGTCCTTTTGCAAGTCTGTTTTGGTGGGTGGAATTGTTTGTCTGGATTGATGTGGCAGGATACTAGCAAAACAAGTTCAAATACTTCCTTAAGGATTAGATTTCAGGAGGAATTTCATATTAATTTTGGGGAACTGATGTGATTAGGGTTATTTTTTCTGTATAGACAGTGATTAATTTTTGTGATACTTGGGCTCATAACAGATGACCATTATTTTGGCATCCACTTTATTATAGCCTCATTGAGGATTTCGAGCAGAACTCACAGTTAATCCTCATTGTGTTTTGCTTAAGCCACACCTCTGCTTTACATAGTTACTCTCAGGATAATGAAAAATACTCTGATGACCCAGAGAGAGAGAAGTTCTAATGAAGTCGCTTTATTTCTCCAGCTTTCAAAAGAGCTATCTATCTGCTTCAGGATAAGCAAAGGCTTACAGAAAACATTTTATTAGCTTGCTGTGAACCATCACAAAGAAGTGATTGTTTTTCAAGCCAGCCTGCAATAACCAATCCCTCTGGCTTGTCTCCAGTACTATTTAGAAAGATTTCTTCCTCAGGCAAGAAGAATTCCCAATGTGATTTACAGGCCAATCCAGCTATCTGGGCAGATATTTGGTCTCCTGAGCAATACAGAAAAAAAGCCTGTCTCCTTTATTCTACCTAAACTCTTTTTTTTTTTTCTTTTTTTTTTTCAGAGGGAGCTTTTGTAGGAGTACTATTAGACTCTGTCTAAAACTTTTTATGGCTTCCTCAGGTGGAGATGCCAAAACACTCATGATTGATCAAACAGTCCTCCCACCAAGGCCAATGGGATCACAGTGAGCCTCAGAAAGAAGAGCTCCTGAAAAATTACATACCCTGTTAGCCATCTGAGTGCTCTGGGCTATAACAGCAGGTACTGTAGACAGCTATTAGTGTTTATTATTTGCATTCTAACAACATCCAAAACCTCTCCTGCTGTGTCCACGCCCCCATAACATTGGGGTTGAAGGACTTCTTTCTCATTTTTTTACTGTCTTAATACCATCAGAATTTCACAGAGTCCTTGACTCAAAGCTGCTACAATAGTAGAAGATTTGCTCAGTATGTATAAATATCCTGTCTTGGGTTGACATTTTGTATTGTGAATTTCACTTGTCTTATTTTTTTTTAATAGTTATTTTATACTCTGACAATATTTTTAAAGTTCTATTGTTTGTGAATAGTAATGAATGAAGAACTGGAAGTCTGGAAATAAACCTCCATCATCATCAGGATGTAGAGAAACCATCTACCCTCACAACCACATAGGACGACTACTGTGAATGTTTTTCTCCTTGCATTAAACGGAAGAAAGGTCTAAAAATTACACGGCCAGATAAACAAAAAAGTGATTTACTGTGTTTGTTCATGCTGATTTCATTAATTTTTAATTCCATGAACAATTCCAAACTAGAAATCTGCTATATGAGAATGTTGCTAATAAATGTGATTCGTTAAGTGGGCCTGTATTTAAATTAAAAACTGATGACGAGAAAATAAAGTTTCCTTCTTCTTTTATCACAGCATAGAAAAATGAATTGCACTATTGATGTAGTTCACTAATCTAGAAAAAGTAAGCAGGTAACGGGAGATTGGTGTTTAACAATTTCAGCAAAATAAACAGTGAGAGGATAGTCAAGGTGATTTTCAAGGCCAAGCAACTACCTAGAGAAGAACAGAGCATGAGCTCTACTGAAGAGGAGACCATGAAAGTGCTCATACCTCAGCACAGCACCAAGCAATCACTTTATTATTTGATCAGATCAAGACTGAGCACATTGCACCCTATATGAATCAGCAGCAGATTTCTTTTCCTGTGCATGCTGTGAATGCTTTGAGCTGTACCACCCTAAGGAGAAAAAAATTACCGGAGTACTCATTCTCAGTGTGCTTAAAACTGGTTTTAACCATATGAAGAGTATATAGCTTCTAATTTACTTGGAGTTTATTTAAGGTTTTCTAAAAATAGCATTGTGAAATACCAGTGCATGTTTCAATATACATGTAGCAAACCACTTTATCATCATCATCGTCATCATCATCATCATCATGATGATCATCATCATCGTCTTCAGGTGCCCAAAGCTCATTTATATTGAGACAGATTTAATTATGGAAAGGAAGAACTAGTTACTAACAGAAACAAACAAACAAAAAAATTAAACTCTTTCTTGTATTTTAAAAGGAGTTAAAATATACACAATTTACAAGAAATATTTAGGTAAAAAGTAGTCATTAGAAAAAATGTGCATTACGTGGTGGGTTGGCCCTGACTTAGCAGCCAAGCACTCACACAGCCACTCACTCACTCCCCATCTTCCACAGAACAGAGAAGAAAATAGGAAGAAGAGGAGAAAACTAGTGAGACGAAATAAAGACAGTAAAATCTCTCAGCAGTTACTGTCATGGGCAAAATAGACTCAACTTGGGGAATTTAACTTAATTTACAATACTTAATTACTGATTCAGACATTGTGAGACAAAGTTGACAAACATTTAAATACTATGGGCTGCAGTCCCTTTTGGGTTTCCCTGATCCAGCACAGAGATCCTGCTGGTCCTCTGGCCTTGTTGTCCCTATCCTCTAATTTCAGAAATATGTTTTCACCGTGTTACCACAGACTTCTCTGACTGGTTCAGAGGCAACACCAGTTCCACTGTTGGGCTCAGCTGTGTCATTGTGGAGGTGGCTGGAACCAGCCGTTTCTGGCACAGGGTAGTCCCTGACCTCCTTCCACAGTGGTCAGTCAGTAGGCCCCCAACTTTGCCATTTAAACCCACACATTACCAACGTTATTGCAGAACATGAATTCAGTTGCTATAAAGAGATGCTTTTGGAAACCAATTTACCTGCTTGTGAAAAGTGCATGTCAGCAGTTGCCTGACTGATACTCTCTTAATGAATAAAGTTCAACCTACAGGGCTCAACTAGCCAAAATGTGAGTCCTGGCTGATTTGGTATCTAAAAAGGCCTCATGCAGAGTACCGATTTTCAGTATTGGCTCTGCAGTCTGTGAGGGCCTGAATAGGAGCAGAGGAGTTGGGTCTTAATGAAACCAGATGCACAAGATGCTCTGCAGAGCTCAAGAGCTGGCCTGACTTCCAGACAGATCTGGTTAGCCTGGCATCAGTGGTAGATGTCTTTTGTTCCCCTCTAGTATTAAGACAATATAAACAACATTAAACCTGCTATTGATCTGAAGGTTGCAGTTCAGTGCATAAGCTGTTGGTGGAGTTTGAAGAGTGTTACTGTCAGGAGAAACTGGTGTAACCAGTCTCATTGCAGTGTACATATGCATATTTATACAAATGAACTGCATTTTTATAACAGTTATGCTGTTAAAACCTGCTCTGATACAAAATCAGGAACAAGTACTCATTAACGGTCTGTGGACACAAAGCATCTCTCATTGGCTAATATGAGTTGCAGTGCAAAAATTGAGTACAAGAACAATGTGTTTTTCCAAGAAGCTGAGAGAACAAGTCTCCACAAGAATAATTAGCAGCTGAATGAATTAGCATTTTTAGCTCTTTCAGACCATGATCAAATATTCACTCAAGCTTCAAGGATTCACAGAGTCAGTGTAGCTAAGGCAGAGCAGATTATGTAATGAGCAGTGCATGGGGAGATGGATCAGCTGCTTCTTACTCCTGGTCTCAAAAGAATCAGGTGGAGTCATGGTGGGCAGTCTTTTGGTATGGGTTCAGACCAGTGTGTGTGTGTCATTGAGAGACATATTTGCTACTCTGTTCCACAAGCTAATGCAGAAAAGACGAATAAGAAGCTCTTTGTAAAATTAGCTTCAGAGTGGCTAAATTCAGGGAACTTAATTTCGTGAAAGTAATGAGAAGGAAACAACTTGCTGCTGTTTTTTTGTTTTTTTCCTTTTTGTAATTACTTGGGTTTCTTTCTCAAGTCCCATACACTCAATTTGTTGGAGGAGATGAGGTGTCCCCCTAAAAGTCAGTGTGTGGTGCAGATTGTTGCTGAACTTAGAGGCTTCCATGAGCCGAGGGAAACTGGAGTGATCTGTCTGCATCACTGTGATGGCGAGCAGAACTGACCTGTGTACACTCCTTCCTTTTCTGAAAGATGTTTAGATTCTAAGAGATCTCCTGGTATAAAGCAGTATTGTCGTGGTACCACTAAAAAAAAAAAAAGATGTGTAGTTAAAGGAACAGTGTCTGGGAAAGATTCTTCCTTCTAAACTTTTACTAAAAATAAGAGGTGAAAAGCTGAATTCCCTCAGACTACATATTTTTAAGTAGCTGTGACTGGATCTATGTTTAGGAACTTTATTGTCTTTCTATGAAGCTTTAGATCAAGAGATTCTTCACCTAGAATTTCCCCTTAAAATAAATAGTCTCCTGTACTTTGCATAATCAATATATAACATTTTATAAAAGGAGATGGCATGTTGATAAATGTATGTGAGTCAAATTCTGCACATAATTAACTAAAGATTTTCTTAATAAACTATTTTCTAATAATGGAAAACTATAGACAAAGATTAACCAGGAAGACCATGCAATAAAAATTAAGGGTATTGGTCTAACTAGTTTATTACAGTGAAGGAAAACTTGGCTTAAGATTTAGAGGATCAAATACACCTTTACCTTGCCATTGAAAAGCATAAATAGAAAAAAGAATAATGGTACTATGCAACAGAAAGCAAAATTTGGTCCAAAGCTTCCCTGCCTGTTAGTTTGTTCAGTCCATTACACTTATTCTTGAGGTGGGATGACTTTATTTCAATTTTGTGACATTTTAGAATCACTTCATAATTTCTCTGAGCATGAGCTTGGGGGGTGCAAAGCAGAAAAGAATGAGCTCAAAGACTTCTTCTCTGCTGCCAGACATGAGACTTTACAAGAGACACCAGACTTGGGAATGTCAAATGCCTGTAAATAATTGACAACTACAATGAACTCAGGGCAAAAGTCCATCCCAACCAGACCATATTTAAAACTAATAACCTAAGCAGGCTTCATATTCTAGGAAATGTGTCTGAGACTCATCTTAAAAACCATGCTGTGTGTTTCCAAGTTCAGGCATTAGCTCTAGCTCATTTTTAAATGAGAGATTTAACTGAGTCAGTTACTGCACAAAACTAGCTGTAAGAAAAGTTACATTGTACTGAGGAAAACAAAATACCCTGTGCTACATTACAGCAAAGCTAACTTAGAAACCATCTGCTGTCAACAAAACTTCTATCTGGGTGTATGTACTTAAAAGAATTAGTTTCATTTATGCTCTGAAATTGGGCTTTGCTCAGAGACTTATCAAGAACTAGTGGATATAATGTTAAATTCCATTCAACCCATAGGCAGAAGGAATAAGACCACTATCCAAAGGGTATGGTGGTTGTGTGTCAAACCACTGAGTGGACAACAAGCTCAGAGGTCAAATTCTTCAGTGCATGAGTATACCCTGCTCCTGACAAAGTCAGTGGGAGTAGCATGCCTACAATGTAAGGCAGATAATTTGACAAAGAAACAAAGATATATAAATCTTTCCTGTGTTCTTTATGAGTATTGTTTTGTTGTTAGTTTTCTTTTTTTTTCCACAAGCCTACAAAGCTGTGGGATATTGAGCAAAAAGAGATATTGGGTGAAATCCCAGATCCAATAAAGTCATTGGGAAAATTCTCATTGGTTTCCCCAGGGTCAGCTTTTGTCTACAGTATGGTCCCTTGTGTATTCTTTCTTGGTGACACCCAAATAAAATGTGCTTTGCTTACAAATCAAAAAATGTTTTGATTTTTTTTTTTAAGCTGCTAGCTCTTTCAGCTCATTATGGTAGTCGAAATACAAGCTGTGTTCTTCTCTGCATCTCCTATTATTACCTGTCATAAAGAATCCACAATTAGGGTTTAGCTGGCAATTTTGTTGCTGATACACAAGGCAGATGAAATCCAGATTGTTCTTCCAAAACTGTTCTAGCTGTATATTGCTGATATAAAAGCTTTCTGTGGTGGTGTTGGAATAGTAAGCAGATAGGTACCTTCATCCACACTGCCCCATGACATCAGTGGAATGGACTCCCACCTAGTAGAAAATCAATTTACTCCTCAGTGCTGCTATCATTTCATTTCTACAGTCCCCTAGCTGGGTTTACCACAGCAGCTATTCCAGTGTAGCTGATCTCTGCAGGAACTTTTTGAATTACTTCAGTGACAGCAGGACCAAGCCTGTAATACCTGACATCAGTACCTGCAGACACACACACAGGAAGAAGCTGATAGTTTAAAACATTTTTTCAAACAAATCCGACTTTAAAGAACTCAAAGTAGAAGAGAAATATTCATATAGATGACCATTTCTACAATACCACAGTAATCTGTTGAAAGACTTCTGTTTTACCAACTGAGGAGTGAGAAATGGAAGACGAGGGAATGGAAGACAAGTAGGGAATGACATAGTGTGTTTGGAGTATGAAGAGGGACTGTTTTTCTTTTGCAGATTGCTCAGTGGAGCAGCAAATGTCTTGCACCTGACTCAGGAGTTTAAGACAGGCAATTTCTTGACACATGCAAAACATCAGCATTCAAGTTGCAGGTAGGGCAGACAAACTAGGTGGCCTACTAGTTGACCTTAATCTCTGTAGCTGTTGGAAGATGACTAGTACAATAACTTGTGGAGGGTGTTAGAAACCTTACATTCCTTTCTGTGAGAAATGCTTCTAACTTGATTTCTGTCCTGCTGGAACAAAGCCAAGTTAAAATGTTTGCTTTTGCTGCAGAATGTCAACATGAACTTAAAAGCTATTATTATATGTAGAATAATTTCACATCAACCCACAAAAATGGAAAACAAAATTACTAAGAGGGATAAAGCAAATCTTTCACATTTTTTTCAATTAAAAATGTTATTGAAATCGAGTCATTCTCATGTAATTTATATTTTCTCGAAAGAACTGTTCTCTTAAAATTGCTTGACCCTATCTATTTATAGATACTGTTTGTACTGCTCTTCTTATTTGTTTCTTTTTGCATTACTGCTCAAATAATTTCAAATTGTGATTTATACTTATATGGCAACACAAAGGATTGAAGCCAGCAGCATCTATTAAAATAGCCTATGTCAGAAATTATGCTTTATTTACCTCATCCTGAGGCATTTTCCTGTGATCTCTTTGAATGAATTTAATTTGAAAAATGTTGTTCTGGAGCTAAAATACACTGAATAATTGTTGTTTTGGAAACTGAGTAACAAGAAATAACTTCAACCCTTTTTGTCAAGCTACTAATAACTTTGTTTATTTAAATTAAGAAAACTTCATTCCTATAGACATGTGATGAATTCTCAAGATTATACAGCATTCTCTCTGCCCAGCAGCAAAGATTAACAAAAAAAAAATCTGTAATTAATGTTTTTCTTCACATACTTTTATAAATGGAGAGCAAAAAATTTAAACCAAAAAGCACTCTTTTACTTCCAAAAAAGGAAAGGCTTTTTAAATGGCTCTTCAGTTAACTGAAGGCCTTTATCCTGCTTGAAACAAGCATGGAGGTCAGGGCTATAACCTGTCTTCAAGAGCCAAGGTGTTTATCATGAACCATCTCACAAGGAAACCTTGCTTAGATTCAACAAACAGTTGGAAACCTTCCTTTTAATGAGAATACTCTACCACTGACAGGGTCTGGGCCAAAATATCATTATGGCTGTCCAAAGCCACAGAATATTTTGCCTTGAGTTGATATCACAGCAAAACCCTATTGATTCAGACCTGGTGTGACAACACTTACTGCATTCTTCTATGTGAACAAACAGCACTGGAGTAGATACAAATAAGAGCCTTTTGAGAGGGCTCACATGGTCTCAATGTGTACAAATACCTGAAGGGAGGGTGCAAAGAGGATGGAGCCAGGCTTTTTTCAGTGTTGCATAGTGGCAAGATGAGAGGCACTGGGCACAAACTGAAATACAGGAGACTCTGCCTGAGCATCAGGAAACACTGTTTTGTGTTGCCCAGGGAGGTCGTGGACTCTCTTGGAGATAATAAAAAGCTGTTTGGACGTGGTCCTGGGCAACCAGCTCTAGGTGTCCCTGCTTGAGCAGTGGGGTAGGACCAGATGACCTCCACAGGTACCTTCCAACCTCAACCATCTTGTCATTTTTTGATTCTGTCTAATCAGCAAATCTGGAAACCAACTCTGCCATTGCTCATTCTCAATCCAATGGCACAGGAAGACCCTTACTCAGTGCCTCTGAGCTTAAGTTATTTGTGGAATAGTTTATTCACTCATTTTATGTTATTTTCAGGGAGCAACAGGTTCTAATTTAACAGAGTTGATGATTTAATGAGAAGCAAATATTCTGATTCTTATAGATACTTAGGTCTCTTTATGCTGCTCTTGAAATGTGAGGGTTATACTTGAGCATGTGGTGTAGAAATGACTTACCTTGTCATACAAGTGTTTCCTCTGATTTTTACATCTGCTGATGGTATACTAGTTTCAGTCACATATTCCTGATTTATATTGATATAATGGAATACAAAGCATATTTGGATGAGGCTTCTTTTATTTAACTTTAAATGTGACTATGAATTAGGCTTAGTAAACTTGTGGCGTATTTCACTAACCTTGAAGATTTTACTCTTTTGAATGTTTTTCTTTTTTTTCCAAGTTGTGATGCTGTTTTCCTCTTCATTGATATTGTATAAATAGGGCCATATACCAATAGCTTATCTGTCTTGCATGCTAGAAAGATTTCAGAAACAGCTTTGTTGAGATCCTAAACAAGTAAGAATATCTTTTGGTTGACATATTTGAATTATTTGAATGCTTAAATGAGGCAATCACATTCTTCTCTGGAAGTGTCAATATTCCTTTTAAATCAGTAACCAGAAGAAGGAACATTACATTATTTGAAGCAATGCTAAAACAGATGTAAGATAAAAAGACAGCGTCCTGTAAACAACACAGGTTTTTTTTTCTATATTCTTCAAATTCCATATCTTGGCTTATAATATATATATATCTCTACAGTGAGGGAAAACGAAAATGAATTATGAACAACACAACAGTCTTGCAGGGGTGATGCTTTTCCCTTAGATACTACAGCTCTGAGAAATAGCTGACAAACAAAAAGGTGTATGTGATGTGGTAGGAGTAGACAAAGTTAAAAAACTTAATTATTCTTTAGTTAAATATGGGTGCAGGAGGCTTTTATTCATATCCATTCCCACATGTTAGATTCCAGGGTGATAAATCATTGGTTCAATTCCTCCAGAATTAAAATAGATTAATGCACTCAGTGCCTAATTCCAAGTCTATTTAAGTCTGCAAATCATAGGAATTTATTTGTTTCATCTATGTTAGTTGTGTTTGACCACATTAACTAGGAATCAATTAAAATATGCTTATTTCAATGATGTTTTGTCTTTTTCTTCCAATTCCAAAATATCACGGAAGAGTATGCAGAAATCTATGCTGTTATTTATAGAATGCCATTGAAAGGAGATGAGGTACCATGGTCAGAGGGAAAACTTCTTTTCTTTTTGTTATAATTAAGTGACCTCTCTTTTTTTTCTAAAAAATATTTTTTCATGAATGTATCTATTTCTGAACTGTGACCATTTTTCATGGAGGCATCCTCAGGCATGATACAATTTACATTATATTTTATTTTCTTTTTAATAAAAACTCCAAAATATTTTAAAGAATTGTGTGTACATAAGCATTTCATTTCAAAAGGAAAATATGGTTTTGGGGACATTTAATTTAGTTTAAAAGTTAATTTTTGAGAAAATTACACAACTCAACTGCATTAAAAATTGTTCCTAATACACTTGGGAGAAAAGGCTCATATTGAATGCACTAAAAAGGAAACACCCTGAAATGGCTGGCAGGCTATAAAAATATTTTCCTTTTTCTTTTTTTTTTCATGGTAGTGTTAAAGTAGTCAAAAGATGCAGAGCACAATCAGTGACTTCTGTGGGTATGGTTTAAACCGAGAGAGCTTGGAATGACCGTGAGGGAAATCATGCTTTCATGACAGACAGTCTCTTCAGGTCCAGTGAAACAAGAAATGTAAAAATCAAATGGTAATGAAAGTCTCCTAGAAATGGTTGAGATGGCCTAAGGCAATGCCCTTCCTCCCCTACCAAAGGTCTGATGGAAGCTCTCTCTTCCTCTCTCTCAGCGGAGCACAGTCCCAGCTCTGAAAGAAAGTGCCAGTCTCAAGAAGAAAACCAGCTCCGTTCAATGAGAGGCTGTGGTGTTCACAGATGCAGTTTAAGGAAGGTGTGAGAGAATCTATGAAGGCTTTCAAAATACGCATTTCTTAGACTACTATTGTTTTATTTTAAGATGGTTTGAATTTCTCCCTACACACAAAAAAACCCCTCAAGCCTCAAAAATAATAATGCCATTTTTAAAGTAGTTTGGTGTAATTACCATATGGAGATATAACACATAATGTAAAAAAATGTATCAGGAACACACGTTGGGGAATGAGCTTTGAATCAGAAATCTAAACACAGCTCTGTGATCACCTTTTCAAGATGGGAAGCACTAAACAGAAGTGAAAATACTATTGCAATATGACTTAGAAATTATTACAAAATCAGTCTCTAGTATTAGCTAGTACTCACTGTTCTGCTAGTTGGGAAGGTATGGGATTTTTTTTGATTGCTCAACTACAGTAATTGCTGCCAGATGGATGCAATTTTAAGAAAATTATTTGTAATCTTTCCTGAGCCCTCAGTATTTTATCTTGAAACAATTGCAATTAAGATGTTCCTCAGCAGTTTTTTGCTGAGACACATTCTTTTTTTGCTCACCCAGGTTAAAACACTACTAAATCAATCACTGTACAATTTAACTAAGGAATATAGCTTTGTTGATACTGTGATTTTTAATGTTTCATTAAAAAGAGTCAGAAAGCTGCTCAGCAGTATACTATGACAGCACAGATCATTACGACTCAGACGCAAACCGAAATGTGCTATCTTTTCTCACCATGGTCAGGTGGCAATTACCTGTGTAAGGTGAGCTCTCCTGGCACAAAGCGCTGCAGGACCTAAGTGAAGGGAGATTTTGAAAATGGGTTCTTTGTCAGATATCTGTGAACTGATCTGACTGAAACCCAGGGGAATCACAGGCAGCAAGGGCAACTGGCAGTCTAGAGAACTCAAGGTGTGTCTCTAGGGATGGTTGTTTCGGATACACTTGCTCTTCAGAGCTGTAAGGCCAGACTTCTAACTTATAAAATTACATCTATAGCACATATTCATCTAAAGCCCAGATGTGATTTTATTAGGTTAAAAAAAAGATCCAGGGTGCCTTTGACCTCCTCCTGCTATTAACACTGTCCACTTTTGCATAAGATCCCAAATCCCACAACAGTGATGTGACTGGACAACTTTCCCAGCCAGACAGCAGATCTAGCTGCTGCTGCTAAATTGTCATCAATATACAGAAATTATTAACCAAAAATGGTCTCGATTTCATAGATGGATGTAGTAGGATTTTAGTCTAGCAATATACCCTGTGTTGTTTTATCTGTTAAACTATTTGTAAATGTTGACCAACTAATAGCTGTTACATAGCTATACCAAATTCAACTGATATTTCATTCAGAAACATTTCTAACAAGTAAACAAGGAATTAGATCAGACTATAGATCTTTAATAAAATTATGTTTTACAAAAAGTAACAATTTTATGGGTGTAGTTCAAGAAAAGCTATGATTTCCAGGCATGTTGACAAATCACTCTTTCAACTCTATGCCTCCTGAGATTATCATTTTGGACTCCTTTTTCACCTTCTCCGCAGAGTGTGTTTCTTACAAAATGATTGCTACAGTTTGGCAGAGAAAAGGGGTTGATGGAGGCATGTACAGTTGAAGGAAAACCTTTTTGTTAACTATTAATTCCTATTTTTTCTTAACATTTAAAAAATGAGAAAAATTAAAATTTAGTCCTGAAAAACTTTCACTTTTATTTTGAATTTTTAATTATTTTTTCTGTACTCTACCTTGGACACAAAAGTTTAACAGAAGTAAAATGCAACAAAAGAAACTCAGTTCCAAATCTCCCCAAGTAACAGCCCAGATGCCCCATGCTGAAGGACTTTGCTAGACACAGTGCATCTAATCAGTGGAAAAAAATAACTCAGTGGGAGACAGATTCTGTTCTAATTAAAAGAGCTGGCAAAGGGGAAATAACCACACTCCTTATTCTTCTGCAAAACTATCCTAACAGGTTTCAGGTTGGGGCTCTTAAAAGGTTTTGTCACAGCCTCTTCTATGACTCATCCAAAGAATATGAGCAGGCAACAGCTGGAGCCTGGACTCTGACGTTTCCTACAGTGTATCGGATGCCAAAAATGGGAGCTGATACTGATCCTGAGGTTCCCAAGTGTTACTTCCTGGGTTGGCACTATTTCTAGTTACTGCAGCAGCATAAATTCCTCTCATGCATGAGTTATACAGCCTGTCAGGCCACTTAACACGTGCAGGTTTGATCTAGCTCTCGTGCAGGCCATGCTCCCATTTAGGCAAATGAGACCTTTGTGATCCTACACGATGGAGGCTGTAATGACTCTGATTCAGCAAAGCCCTGTAGTGCATATTTAGCTATACATGTGATAGGTTCATCCTAGTTCAGAAGAATGTTATTCACAAGGTGAATTTTGAACACACACTTGAATGCTGTATTGTATGAGGGCTGATATTACTAAGACACTTTCTAACCTTTATTACTTGAATGGCAGAACTGTAATGTACTGAGGTTCTAGTCAGACACTCACTTCAAGGCATTTTGGGTTTGTGAATGCTTTATAACGGCCTGAGCAGTAAGAAAATATTTTGACCACATTCAGATTGGAAGGGTTTAATTAAAACTCGATTTAATGGACTTCTGTGGAATATGAAACTTATCCCACAAAGTGAAGGCCAGAGACTGAAATATGGCAGAATGTCAGAGGGCTTATGTATGTCATGCAATTCAAGGAGGACGTTAATTTACTATCCTGTAGAGACTGTTTATACATTCTGTTTATATAGCAAGACAGTAATGATGTTAGCTCACTTTTGCTTTGTTTTGAGCATCCAAGGTTAATGTATTAAAACACAAAAAGGTGACTAAGTCAGGATTTTTCCTGGGCATTGCATCAAATGAATTATTTGGAATAAAGATTTATGTTTCTTTTTTATTTCATATCAGTATGCTTAGTGCTCATCCCAACCAGCAGAGTAAATTGGTGGAGACCTCTTGCGAGCAGTGACAACATGAATGTCATTTGAACACTGCTCAGTTTATTGCAGAGGGCAGGATGAAAATGAGATGTGTTCAGAAGATGACAGTGAGATCCTTGCAGCATACCTGGTGCAAGGAACTGTATCTGGTAACTTCTGTATGCTCATACCTAGTATGGTAGTGCATTACTTAAAAGTGCAGTAGCTTCAAAATTGTAGGCAGGTTTCAGAAATGGTCTGAACAAAATGCTTGCTGTCTCAGTAGATTTAATGATTACTGAGTAAAGTATAAGAAGGCAATCTATGGCAATGGCTTTTTTTCTTTGTGGAGTTGCTATATGAATGCTATATACCTCTATAACACTTCTCCATAGCTTCACAGCTTCAGGAGTGGGGCTGTGGGATGCACTACAGAGCTATGGCTCTAGTGAGAAATAGCTCATCAAAGTGTCTCTAGCTACTGTCTTACTTCAGATCATCTTCTAAGCAATCATCTAGGCAAAGGTCCTATACAAAACTTTTCTTTCCAACTTAGATCCAGAGGTGGTGTAAAAATCCTCCACTCCTATCCCATTTTTTCAGAGCATCCTCTTCTATTAAGAAACCTGGAGAGATGCTAAGATGTGGATGGTAATATAGATGTTAGACAGAGAGAAGCTGGATAGTTCAACAAACATTCAGTCCAGCATAAGACCCTGTTCCTGCCTCAGTTTCTAATAATCAACATAATTAATAGCTTAAGTCATCAGGTTGTAGGGGGGGAGCAGATTATTTGATCAGACTTCTGTCAGATGAAACAGGAACTTAATGGGTCAACATGGAATTCTGTTCCTTCTGATGCACAGGTTAGAGTGTACAAGGCAGTCTTTGCTCTAACACTTTTTGTCTCACAACCCCTTGGCAGCAAAACAAAAAGTCCTCAGCAAGGTTTTCCTGAGTTTTCTATCTCACATTATTTCTTCTTTTCATTTCCTGTGGAAAGAATGGCATTATGCAGCCCTTCACTGTCCTTCACATATTCAAAATATTCATGTATAAGGGCTTGGGTTTGTAGCAAGTCCATGAATACTTGCAAGGATACACAAGAGACAAGAAGACTCTGCATTACTTTCCAAACAATTCCCATTTCCTCCATGCCCCTACTGAACTGTCCTGTCTTCTCTCATACAGCCCCAGCTCACCAAAATCACCACTGATTCCTCCTAAACTTCTTTGTTCCCATGAGCACAGCTGAAACTTCCCTGTCTGTCCTCAGCAATCCCTCTCTGATCTCCTCCTCCTCAATTTCCAACAAGCTATGCTTTCATCACCACAAAACTGCATTTTCTATCCCCAAAAGCCGGTAGAAAAATGCAGTGCATGTCTACACTGTTGAGAAGACCAGTATTCGCTATGCTTCCCTTCCTCATGGAAACAAATGTGACAGGTTCCATTAAAATGTTCTGGCTATCAGCATAAAAAAATGGCTCAGCTCAGAAAGACAAGACCTCCAGCCTCATCAGTCCCCAGCCCTCTTGGTTTCTGTCTCCCAGAAGCATATAGCTCCAAGCCTTTCTTCTTCATGATAGGGAGAACTTTTTCTTCGTTCTTTAATCCTGAATCCCATGGAAATCCCATGTCAATATCATTTTTCCTTACATCTAGAACTTACTTAGCAGGGTACCATCCTAGATAGATACTACTTCCAGAAAACTTTCCCTTAACAGCTTAAATGTCTTCTCCTAGGCAGGGAGAGCTACTTCTCAAAGGAAACTGTGCTGACAGGTACCTGCACATACCACTTTGGAAAGTGGATATCATTGAACTCTCCTATGTCCCTAGTAAAAAGCCTGTCAATCCTGTGAAAGAATGTAAATATTTTAATAGTCGTCTGGTAAATATAAAATTACTTCATACATACAGTGTTTGACCATGCAGTTCAGAACAGTTCCCAGAGCAACCACTTTTCCCTTCTGCTCTAGATTCTGCAGTGGCTGACTTTTAGTGGATCAGAGGTGATGGGTCTATAAAGCTCATCCATCTGGGTTACCAAATGTCATTTCATCTGATTTACGTTCCCCAGATCTTCATAACAAGCTATTTACCATGGCTCTACTGCACCAAGAAATGGATAGGAACTGTTTTATAAGTATTAAATTTATGTTAGTAACAGAGGGGTACTTGTTTTAATTAGGCATTTCAGTGCTGTATATTATACTGATGAACAGAGTTCCCGGGCAAACATGAGATATGTCCAAGGGTCTTCACTGGCAGCGTGAAGTATCTGCTGCGGAGCCAGGGAATCACAGTTCCCAGGAAAACTTAGTGGTTTTTTTGATGATCATCCTTTCTTGCATTTTCCACACAAACCATATTAATGCAGAAAGAGCACTGATTTAACAGGACATTGATGCTGGATGAAAGACACATTCTTGATTCAGCGACAGACTTTATGTACTATGTTAGGCAAGTCACTTTAAAGAACTTGTGACTCATATCCTTGTATGTAACATGGGGGTAAGTAATTTCACATGCACTCTTAATTAACATTTTATGAGTAGCAGGAGACTTAGAATTTGTGCACAGATTTCTGATCTCTGCTACTGAAGGAGGATAGTTCTCCCATCTAATCCAGCTAGTAAAAGACATCTTGAGGGGAACAGACTTTCTTACAATTGTAAACAAAAGGAGGTAGTTAAGAATAAATCCAAGAAAAAAAAAATTAAAAAAACCCCCCACTTTTAACTTGGGCTATATAGAGTACATCCAATTTTCACCACCTAACCCAAAGCTGAAAACATGTGAAATTTTCCATTCACCATCAATGACTGTTACATACTTTCTAACTTCTCTTGAATGAGAACATATACCAAACAGTTTTAGAATGTGTCATCAGATTTTTTGAGTGTTGTAAGCCAATACCTTAATGAACTGATCCAAGAAAAACAATTGTGACCTAACAACCTTAACAGCCACATAAGTGCCACAGATCCCAGCTTTGCTGGGGCTGAGCTACTCATTCAGCAGAAAGTTTGCCAATGACAAAGACTGTCAATGACAGTTCCTTAGCTTCTCCCATACAAGATTCTGAAGGGGTTTGCTTCTCATTTTAAAACATCAGTGCATGCTAGTTCAGAGTATGAACAAATTAAGGAGTAAAATGTTCTGGAGTCGATTTTGCACAAAAAAGAAGGAATGTTCTAATGTCTGTTTTGTACACATTTCTATAGATAGGATGCAATTGATACATCTGGTTTTAGAATGAAATCAATAGGCATCTTTGTAGAACCCAAGGCACCGTATTATCCCAAGCACTTAAAAGGTGTTTGTTAGAGTGATGCTTTCCATTGCTTTTGCTTCAGTCAAACTTAATTAAAGGGATCCAGGTGACAAAACAGTGTAAAGAGATGGAATCTGCAAAGTAAGGTGAAAGTAGAAGATGCCTGTGAAAAGAAGATTATTTGCACACTGTCCGTGAGGCTGAATTTTTCCATTTCCTAAAGAATGTCCTGGTAGAAGTCATTTAGTCTATGTCACTTATTCCAAGATAGCTCAACAGATATTCCTTGGGACTGGCTAGAAAATAAGTAGCTCAAATTTCTGTTTATTTGACAAAGCCTGCTACATTATACCTGCGTATTAGTAACACCAATGTTTAGGGAATGAGTACCTCCCCTCTTAGAACTGCACCGACTTATTTCTCATCTCCTGAGCAGTGATAGTATGGCTGTATATTTTCAATTTTATTTACAGTTTACCTAGGCTGAATTGTATTCAATGGCCTGAATTCTGATTTAATGCTATAGGCCCAGTTCTTATTCACAATAAAGACCTTTACAGTATTGCTTTAGGGACACATGGAATTAAGGAATAAGCGAATTCAACCACTTTAACAGGATGTGTTCAGCTATGACTACATGCACGAAAGTGTTACATAAAACTGGTCATTTCCAATGGAGAGGCTATAACCTTACTAGTGTATCAGAGCAGTATAAAAAGGACTTAGAAAAAAAATGAATCTTTGTACTCTGATTTCTATTTCTTCATTGTCAGTGCTGTGTCATCCAATTACCCTTCATCCTGCTGTGTGACTAGAATTTTTTTGTCATGAACCATTTTTAAACTCTTCAATGACAAAAAAAAAGAAAAAAAGTTTTCCTTCAAAGAAGTCAAGAAGAGTAAGACTGATGACTTCTGTTCATGAATCTAACAGTTTAAATTAAAAAATCCAAAGCCCTCACGACTCTAGGTAATTTCACTTTGGAGACTGGATTTCAATATTTAACTTTCAGCAGTCATAATGAAAACTCGCCTGTGCATTGAATGATTTTTAATATTTCTTTCTCCTAGTATTTCATCATAATCTTTTTGTTATGGGAATCACAAATACATGAAAACAGTTCAAATCCAGCCAGTTGAGACAGCAAGCAGTTAACTAACTCTGGAAAAGAGTGCCTTAATGCTGCAAAGATGTAAGCATGTGCTGACATGTATGCATGGATAGTCCCACGTGTAAAATTAATTGCCTAGATCAGCACATAATGATGATGCAGCACCATAGTACAAATAAACTGAAGTGGACATGGACAAAGACGGTATCCTTTCATTTAAAAAAGATAATTATTAGAATATTGCATTTCCTTCCTGTCTTTATTTGAAAGGGTGCAAAACAGAGATAACTCATGCAGCCCCTCCTAGGGAGTCTTATTAACTCTGGCTGAGGTCTTGCTTAGCTCTTCACCTCTCTGCAGTCTGCAGATTAGAAAGCGGGCACCCAGAGCACTTTGCCTCCTGCCATCGGACTCCAGTTTTATATCCCTGTTGTGATAACTGTCACATGAAGTGATCTCCATCTAGGACACACTTTTCACAAGGTCTCTTTCCCCTCATCTTTCTGACAGCTTATTGTGACTGAAGTGGAAATGTTACATAAAACAAGCTGTTTATGGAAATCTTATTTCTGTCACATGAGCTCTATTCTGATATGACAAGCACTCTATCTGGCTGCAAGTATTAAATATATTAATCATATCTGTCATAATGCAATTCCCCTCTTATCACCACTGGCTTCTGTAGTCCTGGTAAAATATACTCTGAGCAGTAAAATTATTGGACCCTAGCACACTTTAACATTTATAACAATCTGACATAATAAGGATACTGTCTTTGCAGAAACACCTTCCTACACCCATGTGGGTACTTGAAAATCTGTGCTTTCTCCATCCTCCTACATAAATATAGTAGCTTAGGAACTTTTATGCTGTGCCTTGATTTTTAATGATAAGAGATGTCAGGTACCATTTAAAACAGAAGAGACAAAAAGAGACAATTCAGCTTTAACTATAATGCAGCTTTCTTTTAGATGTAATCACCTGTTCTGCTTCTGTGAACTGGGCAAAGTATGAGAAAATACGAAACAGCTAAAGTTTTAAACTAGAAAGCATTAAGGTCCTATCTTAGGACCCCTTTCTCTCACTCTCAGATACCTAAAGAACATAATTCGCTTAAGGTGACAGACTTTGGTGTCAGTCTAACTCCACTCACAGCAATTAAGCACACAAGGTTTCTATAAATGAGAACTAAACTCTGGCCTGTGATGGTGGATCTAATCTCAAGTGTCTGTAACACCTATGTATAGCTTGTTCTTTTGCACTTTAGCAAGTGCTCATGACAGTGGTTCAACAGCTGTCTTCTCAAAACACAAGACACAGGTTTTGGAGACCAAAGAAATAAGGTCAGTCAGGACCTTGTTCATCTTCTGCTCTTGCTTCCAAATTGCTCCATCACAATAATAGATAAGTCTAGAATGCCTTTCTGTATTCTGATGCCCGAGTGTAGGATTTCTGTACAGGTTAAAAATTCTAGATTTTTGCATACAATGAAAAATTCCATATATGCTTTGTTTAGAATAAAAAATAAAATAGCATGGATCTCAAGAAAACTAGCTAAACCCTGCAGGATGCTGATGGTTTTGAATCTTGAGCTAGATCGGATATAATTGAATTTTGCTCTATTGTTAAGGTAAATGTCCAAAGCTGGTGATTCATATTTAGGAGAGCCAAGGTGCTAGATTGAGTGTTTATGCATTCCCATGTTGTGCAAGACATCTGGATTGTAAAACCACAGTCAGTGGTGAAGCATTCCCTGTATCTGAGCCACAGGAATAAAAACTGGTACTAAGCAATCTAAGTACGGTTCAATTAGCAGCTCTGGATCTTTTGTTACATTTTGCTTTGTTGCTCATTTGCTTTAGGACTGACACAGTTCTGGCCATTGTCAGAGTGACAGGAATGGCTACAGCAGTTGCTTATTTTGGCAGTAATGTTTTGGAAGAGACCAAAGAGTTTTGCAGTGGTGAGACACACAACAGACTCCAGCCCTTTTACTAGTACAAGAAAAAGATGGGCTTCCTCCTGAATTTTGACAGCAACACCTGGGGAGGAGGGAGGCCTGTGCACACCCCATCAGGGGGACTCAGCTTTTACAGAAGCGTTGCACCTGCAGCTGGCATTGCTACAGCTCTCCGAATTCTGCCAGCAGCCCGACCGGCCCTGGGACGGGACGGAGGAGGTGTGCGAGCCGGAGTGCCGGGATGGAGGACCTGAGGAAGGTACAGTGTCTTCTGGTCCTGGGGCGGGGCTGTCGTAGCACCTCGCCTGTGCATTGGGTCTAGATTCATACATAAATATAGCCGGGGTGGGCTCGACACACTCCTCTTCCCCCACACTCCCAATCCAGGAAGAGATGGAGAGAGGGGTGTGTGGAAGAAAAATAAGGGAAAAAAAATCCTAGTGAGGTCATTTCAATGAGAGCGCAGGAGGCGATAAGACAAGGTCGACTTTTCCGGCAGAGGCGCAGCCCCTGAGGAGCGTGGTGCTGCATACCGACCTCC
>NW_010160044.1:0-12650 GCF_000695765.1 Mesitornis unicolor
AGCCTGGAGCGTCCATGGGGTTATTGCGACCAAATGATCTTAGAAGTCTCTTCCTACCTTAATGATTCTGTGACTCTGTGATATATATATTGATTAATTGTATCTACAGAATATGATATTGAATAGGAAAAGCGACATTTTTGGCTATTTTCCACATCTAAAATCAATCCTTAGAAGTGATAGAGCATGTGAACTTCACAAACATTACTACATTTGCTGAGAGCTGGTGGCATGTCAGAATTTGCCACTTAAGGATTTGTAGCAGTTGAGCAGCAGTTAATACATTTTCAGGAGTGTTAAACCATTTCTGTTAATTTGCAGGGTCAAAAGGAAACAAAACTCAGAAACCACAGAGGCGTTTGTGCAATTTCCAGCCCCGCGTTTCAGAGCTCCCATGGGAGGCCCTGACACCCACCAGGTGTTTTCTCACTTTATTGTTTTCTGAGGTTTTTAGGTCTCCCTGGAAACACACAAACAATTGCATTGCGTTTCTGTGCTTTGCTCAGTCTTTACACACGGAAACTCTTGTTTAAATGCAACGAGTATGGAGTTGTGAAATAGTTTATCCTTAAAATAGCTTCCTACCTAGGTTGTGGTGGATAACGTGATCGAAGTGGAGCTGTACCAGGGTAGGAAGTGGTGGCAATTGGTACCTGTTGTAGGAAAATTAAGTTTTTGGATTGTCGGGACAGCAGCGTTCTTGTGTTTCTTTGTTTTGTGGGGTTTTGTTTTGGTTTTGTTTATTTTAATTATGACCAAAATTAAGTAACTGAGCAAGGACGATGCTGAAGGCAGCAATTCCCTAGCGGTGCTGCACCCTAAAATAGGAGATTTCTCTGTATTGCATCCCCGTAGCCCACATTGCTTCTGGATTTGGCAGCTCTTCCTTTTATTACATTACTTTTTCCCCCAAGGCGTGCAGGCAGGTATTGAATGTGTCTGCGCTGTCATCTCTTTCTGCAGGAAAAATCGGGCAGTCGAGGCATTGCCTGTTTATAAAGTTTCTGGGACGCTGGAATAATTTCTGTGCTTTGTTTCCAAGCAAAGAAAGTCAGGACGATGGGGAAGGGATATTTTATTGGGCCTCTGGGGCTCTACTACTGCATTTGGTTTTGAAAGAGCCTTTAATATTTCTGACCCGATATCTTGGGCAATAGAAGACAATTCCAGGTGGGCAGCTTTCCTTATTTTGGAAATGTCTCTGCTTCCCTCACTTGCTTGGTTTTTTGGTTGTTTTTTTTTTTAAGGTGCGGGTTATTTTGTGATGCTACAACAGCTTATCTGCACCCCTGTATCTGGAAAGTTCAGCAAAAAGTTAATTCTCAAATCAAAGAAGTTAATTTGGTGTCATCGACGTGCCAGAAGGTACAGCAGAAAGTGGAAAGGGGAGATGAATGATGCAGATAAACAGCATTGCAAGGGAGAGCGCTGAGGGCAGGGTTGAGTGATGGATGTTGTCTGTCTTCAGTGTCTGTCCATGAGCTTTTGGCCAGGTAGTATCAAGCCTTTAAAAAACCATTTCAGATCTTCCCCTTGCATCTGAATGGAGGAGGAACCTTTATAGTGTTGAGTCCTAAAGGGCAATAAAATGAAGTCACAGCCTTGTGGTCCAGAGATCTGAATCCAGACTATTTCTCCTTCCATCCTTGCATAATATTAGCAGGCGTTATTCCATAGATGTCTGTTCAAACTTCATTTTAAAATGTTGGTTTGTGTCAACGGGAACAGGCAGGATCACTCACTCCAGCCCAATGGAAAGTGCTGGGATGGCACTTCAGCGCAGCCGTCCAGTTTGACACCGTCTGGGTTTAATTTAGCAGATTTGGGGCGTTTTCTGGGGTTATTTTTGCATGAGAAGGAGCAGCTTTCTTGCTGGAAAGGCTGAGCAGTTGTGCGTGGGCAGGCTGTGTTGGGGCGACGTTACACGTTGTTTCGGTTCATCTCCTGGGGAATACTCATCTCCTTCTCTCCGTTGGTGTCTTCAGTAACATGTTTACTGCTAGCATTAAAAAAAAGAATAAATCTGGTTTTCATTTTCCTTTTACAGTGGTTCTGCAAGAAAAATGGCTCAGATTCATTGCCTGTTCTCAGAGTTTACTTGAGTAGCCCACAAGGACCAGCCAGGAGCCTGGTTTTCCTTTTACAGTGGTTCTGCATGAAAAATGGCTCAGATTCATTGCCTGTTCTCAGAGTTTACTTGAGTTGCTGGTAGCCCACAAGGACCAGCCAGGAGCCAGCTCAGTCTATGCACACTCCATTTCAGCAATATTTCTGCTAACCTTGAAATAAAAGGTTTAGTGATATTATGAAATAATGCATGGTACTGTGAACATACCGAGTGTTTTATTGCACGGTGTTAAGATGCTAACAGGGATGGATATCTGGTGGCTGTGTAATTTTGAGGGTGCCTCTGATGCTGACCCAGTGGGGATGGTTTGTGCAGCACCTTTCTTAGATTTTGAGCTGAGGCATAAAGTGATAGCACCTCGTAATGAAGATATTTCTGTAGTTCCTGTCTGTTAAAGGGCCCAGGGTAGGAAATGAGCATGAAAAGAGGAGGTAAGAGTTGCTGTCAAAACTCTTCTTTATGATCATATACAGAATTTGCCCCATCGCTGAAGAAATCTCACTGGCAAGCAAGTTTTGGAGAAGAGAAACTCCAGAAAAGCTTATGATGGCTTGGTAATAGTCCTTATCTTCAGCATTTGTGCCATCATTTAATTTCTGAAGACTTTTGGCTGGGGTGTGGTTCTTCTCTTTGGTCCCCACCAAGTTGTGGTTTAGGCTGTGAGAAGCTGCTCAACTGCTCGTAGTTCTGAGGTCTTGGCTTCTTGAGAGCCCTGAATTTTAGGCTGAAGGATGAGCAGAGTCAGAGGTGTTTAAAACCAGACCCCTTTGGTTTCTGTCCCTGGGCGTTGTGGTTGCAGTAGGGGCACCTCATACTCCACAGGAGGTGTCATAGAGGACTCTGCGTGACCCAAGAGAGGGTTCTGCTTCATCTCTGGATTTCTTGGTGTGTCCCATCGTCTCCTGAGCGATTCCCATCGTTGTTGCTGGTTTGTGAACCTACCTGCCAAGTCCCATCACCGTCTCTGTTCCTCCTATAGCTCCAACCTCAGAGCGAGTGGAGCAGAGGAGCACATGAGCAGGAAAGGCCTTTCTGAGCTGATTAAACACCACAGACCTAGAAATCATGGTCGGATTCACCTGTGTAGGCCGGCCTGACCACCAGTATTGGAGGGAAAGGTTCATCTGAAAGACAGGCACTGTTATTTCAGCCTTTTGAAGGCAACCAAGTTGCAGAGGTTGTTTTCATCTGGAAAAATAAACAGTTTGTGCCAGAAGCTGGGCATAACTCTCGGCTACTGAAGAGCAGAAGAGCCTGGGGCAGCGAAGAGCCCATGGAGAGTCAAGTCTGCCTCTTCACTTTGAAACCCTGTCATATGTGGGCTTAACTCCTGAAAAAAACCCGTGTGTATGCATTGGAAATTATGGGACTCTGAAGGTAGCAGGAGTCCTGGTACCGGGGATCATGCTCAGCCTTGAGCAACTCCTGGATACCCAGAAAATAATTTGGCGTTCATCATGTGTGCCAGCTTGGAGTTGTAGAACTCCCTCCTCATCGTATTTTTTACAAAATAGTGAGAGTCCACATGAAATCTTGCATTTTTCAAAGGAGATTTTGTCTGTTTTCATTTCACCCTCCCACCGGAGGGTTTTGTTTTGCATCTGGATTTCGGGTTGTTTATCCAGTCTTCAAAGGCAAACATCTGACGTGGTCCTGGAGCCAGTAGTAACAATGGCCAGGAAGAAATGAAGCTCGCCATTTGTTTTTGGATAATCATATGGAAAAATAGCTGAAATAAGCAAAAAACTGATACAACTTCGACTTTTCATCTCCTGCGTCAGGCAAATAGTGGTTCTGGGTTTCTGCAGGAAGGTCTTGGGATAGCTGTGGCCAAGCAAAAAAGGTCACGTCCCTGTAGGACATACCCAGTATATTTAAATGAAGAAAACTTTGTATAAATGCAAACATAAATGCTCCCTGAGGGTGGTAACTTTTATTTATCCCCTCAGTGTTACCAGAAATCAAACTTGGAACCAGTTCTGCTCTTTTTAAGCATCACTAAAAGTCTGCGCGTGTTTACAGGTCTCCAAGGGAGAGTCCTCTCCGGTTGGCTCAGTGGAGCTGGGAGGCAGAGAAACAGTTTCTTCACATTGCCGTTGTTCTTAAACAGAAAGGAAGAAAAGGCTTTAGGTTAACTTAACATCAAAACACGTTTATAATGAAAATGGGAAAGTCGCATCTTCTGTCCTTCCAAGTGAGATGACAGCGTAGTTACTTGGATCTGAGTGATTGGCCCGGGGTGCAGCAAGGCTGTGCTAGGATGAAGATGAAGGCGATACTTTAAATATTTCCTGCGGTTGGGGAGTGTGATTGCGAGAATCCTGTTGTGATAAAACTTAATGCCTCGGGAACGGGAGATTGTATGGACTTATCTGGAGGTTGCCTTTCTTTCAAGCTGATAAAATTCAGGGGAGAGTAAAAATAGAAAATTGCCATCCGCTGACTTGCGCCATCTCATTTGGAGCAGGTTTTTCAGGCGCTCTAGCTGAAGGAGAAGTATAGCCCTTAAATAATATTTAATGCAGTCTGTCATGTGTGTGAAGTGGAGCAGAATTGGAAGAGGGAATTGAAGGAAATAAATAACTTGTTAGCTGTGGTCTGTGATCTGACGGTGAGGACCCTGCTCCCTGGCTGCAGACGGGTGTCCACAGCAGCAGACCTGACCTGGCAGCATCAGTCTCTGCAATGGGAAAGGTTTTAATGCTTCTGTTATGAAAAACCTATCCTGAAGTTGATGAAAATGGTTCACAGTTTCCTCAAGCACCAGGCGGAGATGACAGCAGAGCCTGCATTTCCCTGGCTCCACGGAGGAGCTGCTTCGCCCATCGCAGTCGTCTTTCGGGTCTGTTTATCTTCCCTTTTGCCCACAGGGAACCATTACACGGAGGAGATTTTTGGACAGGAAAAGTTACCAACTGAACAGGGAAGGCTGAAATGAATGAACTAACAGCGTTCTTGTTTTGTCCATTTGAATGAAGGCTGTTCTGGTTCTGTGAATGTCTTCTTCCAGCAAAAAATTTGTTAATAGGTTTCTGCCTGTCCGCGGTTACTTATTCATGCCCCTGAGCTGCCGCTCATTGAAGATGTATAATGTTGTTATTTGCAGGTTGTGAATCAGATCAGGGAAATGTTTCCTTCTGGAGGGCTCTTGCTTTGGTATTTTTTGTTATTTATTTTAACCCAGATCATTTCTGGACTGGTTTACAGCAAGCAGTTAACGCCAGCACTGGTGGTGGAGGGGTGCAGAGCGGCTGGGGGAGTTCTTGGCTATGGAGGGAGAGGAGAAGGGGTAAAAAATTAAAGCCATTGATTTTGGGCGTTGTTTTTATTGCTGGTTATGTTCATGCACGTGCTGCACTCTTGTTTTCCCAGTGCTGGGTTTCGGCGTAATGTTGAGAAGATCCCCTGCGGTGGTTTAGGTGGTTACATCGCAACTGGTGGTCGCGTCTTGGGGACACCACGTAAAGACAAAAGTAAAACGATTGACCTGGCAAAATAATTATTACTAAATAAATACGGAACTTGATGAGGGGAGCAGTGTTTCTGTAAAAGCACAGGCGGCTGTGAAGGAGCTGCCCTTTCCTGGGGCAGTGGCCATGGGTGCCACAGCCGGTGTTTCCCATAGGGTGCAGGGAGTTGGCATTGCCCAATAACCCAAGATTTTGACTTAAATTTGTCGCTTCCCCGGGGTATCCCTGTTTTGTGGTACACACTTGTACCCCTTAGCGTGTCACTTCTGTGCTTCGTGTGACGCTTCTCTGACTGCCCCGGGGGGAAGCTGCCTTGGTCTCAGTAATATTTCAGAATGCCCCTGTTACCAACCCCAAGGTTATTTCCGGAGGTTGCAAAACAAAGTTGTTTCCACGATGTGTATTGCCACATATTGGTGCCGAGCTTAGTCATCAAGTTTTTCTCCTGCTAATTGGTTAAATGACTACTTCAAACAATAACAAATACATCTTGGATAGAAGAGATATTTTTCCTTTTTAAAACGTCCTCTGTGTATTTCTCCTGTTATCTCCTTCAGAATGACAGTTTTTCCTCTGACACGGAGGGTAAATCCAGAGCTTTTAAAGCAGAACCCAAAAACGTTTGCTGCGAACACCCATCCCTTGTTAACCAGTATTTACATAAAACATGCTGACACCACTTTGGGGAGATACTGAGTAGGATGCTTTCTCAGCTGTTGAAATTTGCACACGAGATGGAAGATGTTTTGACTAAAAAAAAAAAAAGAAAAGAGTTAGCTGAATGTTTTTTCAATTTATTCCCATGTGCCAGAATCAAAGCAGTGTTTCTCCAGGCGTTTTGCCCATTTTCTTTTCTCGTTCCTCTTGTTCAGTTGTTTGGATTTTTTTCCCTCAAGGTTGGGATTTGTGGGTTTGTTGTTTTGGTTTTTTTTCTCTCTCTTAATGGAGGAATTCAGTCTCTTAATGAGATAAATACATGTAAAAATGCCTCCTAGACAAAAATAAAAATACTATTGCTACTTTTAGATTCCTGTTTATTTTTAGGAGCATTTATAAGTTCATTCTTTCATTTATGGGCATAGGCAATGGTGAGCTGGGGACAGCCCGTGGGAGAATTCACCAATAACGTCCTCCTGCTGTGAGGACAGTGATGGAAAACCTGACGCTGCTGTCTGTTTTACTGCTGTACGTTGTTCTCTCTGGATGGGACTGTTGATCTGCTGGAGGGTCCGAAGGCTCTGCAGAGGGACCTGGCCAGGCCGGATCCATGGGGTGAAGGCAACTGCATGAGGTTCAACAAGGCCGAGGGCTGGGGCCTGCACTTGGGTCACAACAACCCCATGGATGCTGCAGGCGTGGGGAGGAGTGGCTGAAAGGACCTGGGGGGTTGGTGACAGCCATGAACAGGAGCCAGAAGTACCCAGGTGGCCAAGAAGGCCAACGCCATCCCGGCCTTTATCAGCACTGGTGTGCGCAGCAGGAAAGATGTGCCCTGTACTGGGCACTGCTGAGGCTGCCCCTCAAATCCTGGGGTCAGTTTTGGGCCCCTCACTCCCAGAAGGACATTGAGGGGCTGGAGCGTGGCCAGAGAAGGGCAAGGGAGCTGGGGAGGGGTCTGGAGCATCCGAATGATGGGGAGCGGCTGAGGGAGCTGGGGGGTTCAAGTGGAGAAGAGGAGCTGAGGGGAGACCTTATCCCCTCTGCAGCTCCTGACAGGAGGGGGTAGAGAGGTGGGGGTTGGTCTGTGCTCCCATGTAACCAGGGACAGGATGAGAGGAAACGGCCTCAAGTTGTGCCAGAGAGAGTTAGATTGGATATGAGGGAAAATTTCTTCACCAAAAAGGTGGTCAAGCAGTGGCAGGGGCTGCCCAGGGCAGTGGTGGAGTCCCCATCCCTGGAGGGGTTCAAGAAGCGCCTGGATGTGGCACTTGGGGACGTGGTTTAGTGGCCATGGTGGGGTTGGGTTGATGTTGGACTGGATGATCTGAGAGGTCTCTTCCAACCTCAGTGACTCTGTGATTCTACCTTGTGCATTTTCTGATACAAAGCCCTTTCTGTGATAACATTTAAGTAAGCAATTGCTTAGTTTATTTTTGAGCTGTATCTCAAAAGCCTCCCGTCAAGGAGGAGAACTCTCAACTTTGTTAATCGGTGCTGAAATGACTCCGTGAAAGCATGAAATAAAATCTTACCTTTTATTCCCCTGCAGTGAGGAAAAACCGTTCCCTTTCTCATGTCTTTGTTTTTATTTGCTCCATGTGGATGCCGGTGCTTCTGGCCGCTCGGAAACTGGAGCAAAGTCTTTTTTTAGAAACTAGAGCAGAATTTTCATAATAAACCTGATCTCGTGCAGATTCAGAGCCTCCTTTGGGGGGGAGCGAGGGAAGGAAACTGGAATTAGGGAGGTTTTTAAGCGATGTAATTTCAAGGATCCATGTCCTAAAAAGTCTCCATGGATTTGCTGCTGCTGCCTGGATTAGGAAGCCCTTTAATTGGCTTTTAATTAAAATGATTTTCATCTATTCTGTGCCTTCTTCAAAGGTCCCAAGGCACCTTACAAACTTGTGATTATAGAGAGAAGAATGCAAAATCCATATTCATGGGATGCTGAGGTTTCACGTTGAAGTTAAGGAAGAAAAAGTGGTTTATCCTTTTTTCTTTTAGTATTTTAGATCCTCAGTTCCCCGTTACAGTGCAGCCTTTAAAGCACTTTTGTTATACGTGTTTGATCTCAATGAGATTACAGCCCAAAGTGTAAACATTTGCCTTCCATAAATACCTTATCTATAATACGTTTAAATAGAAAAAGCTTTATTTTTGCAACCTCATGAAGCTGGAGGGGAAAAAAAAATCATATAAATACCTTTATTTAGAAAAAAAAATAGGTAATTGCAGAGAAGTCCAAGCGAAAATGCTGTGAAAATGGTGTGGTAAAGTAGAAGCTGTTATATGGCTTGTAAATATAGTTAGGTTACGCTGATGTTCTTTAAAATAGCTGATCTTAATACAGTGTAAATATTAAAAATGGTGAAAAACCTTTCCTAAATATCACTGTGCTCCACAGTAACAACTGAAGAACAGAAGAAATAAGGTCATCAACTGCAAAATACCCGTATTTTAAATGACCTTTGTGGCAATTTCTTTCTTTTTTATTATTTGCTGTGGAATTAAACCCAAAGATCAGCACAGAAACCTGAAGAAGTGGAAGGAGTAGCGTGGAAAATGCAGTTTTGGGCAGGAATTTGATGCCCCAGCGAAGGTGACGGTGGTGGAAGCATCACCAGAGAGGGGGAGATGAGCAGGAGCGAGGATGCACAAATGCTGAATTTCTCCAGAAACTGGAAAAGTTGCTTTTATATTTGTTCTTTATATTTTGGAAGAAGCATAAACTGTAGTGGCTGAGGTGATTTTTTCATTCGTGCCTGTGAGATTGGACAGCTCTGAGTTAATCTGGGACATTTTGTGACAAGCCAGAAGTTCCCTGTGTGCTTTTGCAGTTGTAGAAAATCAGTAACTGTACCATGAGTCTTAACATGCAGTAACTAAAATGGAAAAACAGGGGGAAAAAAAGCCCTTAAAAGCAGTTTAGATATCTTTAATTCATAATAAAATCACGTCTTGAAAAAATGGGGCTTCTACTGCAGAGGAAAACCTGAAACTTTTGCTTGTGTATAGAGAGCCAGCACTGTCACTGTTGAAGTCAGGGTAAGCAAAATGCCGTTTTTTGGACATTGCTCTGTTGTTTGAGGGTATTACACCAGAACTGTGAGCAGCATATTTCCCGATAATGCCCCCGTTGTTCCCTCAATGAATGCAGCAGTGTTGGTTTCTGCGGAGGAGTTGTTCATCAGGAGTTCACAGGGCTTGCTCGGGAGGAGGGTGGATGGCTGCGCTCAGCACTTCGAGGGTGGCGTTTCTGGGTGGGTTTTTGGGCTTAACTTTTGAAAGGTTGGAACCTTTGCTAATGTACAATTTAAAAACTGATTTAAATGTCTACAGTTCTGCTGGGAGTTATTTACTGAAGCTGTCCAGGTAGGGTAGAGGTGGTGCTGGTGGAGACCACGCTTGGGTAGCAAGAACTCAGTGATGCCAGTGAATAACTTTGATTTGCAGGATTTCCCTCCCTGATGCTTGAATGATTCAATTTGAGACTTACGGGGGTTTTTTGGTTTATTTTTCTTTCCCCATTTTTCCCAAACCCATTCCCCATGTCCACTCTCCAGTCAAAACCATAATGTAGTATTTTTTCTGCTATAACTGGTCAGTAAAGGTGACTGAACCATGTGTATTTGGTGAAGAAATAGTGAAACACATTTTAAGGCAAAGCATCTCCTAAGGGCGGATACTCTTCTTCCTCCCTGCCGTGTCCTCTTCTGTCCTCTGTGGATTATGGGGACAGTGGATTTGTGGTGGTTGAGTCTTCCTTCACAGCCGGCATGGCTTATTTGCAGTGATAAGTTGCTTGCAAACTCTGGCCTGAGAATCCATGGATTTCTGTTTTCTGGAAGCCCATTAGGCAATAGGAAATCTGTGTTTTATAAATACAAATGGCAATTGCAAAGTGAAGCCGAAAAGGCCTTTCATTTCTTTTTTTTTCCCCTTGTTTTGAGTTGCCTCTTTAAGACGTGTGACTGAATTGGAAAATGGTTACAAGCCTCTTATGAAACCGCTGTGTCCTGCTGCTCTGTAAATAGGTTATAATAAATAAATGACTGGTTTGGGGCTGTGTTCATCCGAGACCAAGACTCATGCTGCTGCAGGGTGATTTTTTTGGGAAATTTTAGGTTGTTGAGATGACAAACTTCGCAACAGCGATCCACATAGTTTTATTAAAGGCCAGTTTATGCATTTGTGGCGAAAACCCACAGCAGTTGGGTATTTTCAATGACTTTGCAAGGCATCTGTGTTGCAGCCACTGGGCTTCATTGTTTCCTGCAGGCACAGATGTTAGGAAAAAAAAGCCTGAATGGATTCATATAAAACTCCAGTGCGAATTGTTGTTCTCTTTGAAATGAGGATGGAGTCGTCTTGCTTTGGCTCCGGGGAGGTTGGAGGCAATTGGCTTCCCAGAGGAACATCAAATGCTGAGATTTGGAGCCGAATGTGACCCCAAATGCTTTGTGGGAGCTGGTTGCTCTCCATTGCTTTAGTGGTGCTACCACCGTGTGGCATTGGTATGAAATATCCCCGGGGAAGTGGCATTTACACCCGTGGCATCAAATAAAGTGCCATTGTGTTGGGAATCCAGTTGAAGAGACACATCCTGCTGCCTTTGCAGGTGTAGAGAAGCACCTGTAAATTGTATAAACTTAATAATCAACCTTTATAACTTAATAATCAAGCTTTATAGGCTTCCCACAGCGCGGTGTTCACTGCTGGTGTGTTTTGAAGGTGTGTGGAGGGGAGATTTCCGAAATAACCCATGTAACTGCTGAGGTTTGGGTCTGGTGCAGCCTCCCCTCTCTGCTACCATCAGGAGGTCATCTCTGAGCTTATCTAACGCTGGTTGTGCAGCGAATGTTTCGAAGTTGTCATTGTCTCATCCGTGCACGAAAGGAAGTTCCTTAATGAGCACAGGGTAAGAGTCGTTTTCATAATTACTGCTCTAAAACAAATTTAGGAAATAATACTCCTGGCTTGGCTTGGCTTGGCAGGCCCTGGAAAACCTGATCTCAGGCCCAGCTTTCCACAAAAGCTTGGTCCAGGTGGTGTCCAGAGCTTGTCACCAACCTCAGCTTTCCAATGATCAGTTTTAAAGCCACTCGTGTTTCCTTCAGGACTTGCAGCCTTTTCAGTAGATACTGATAACTTCAGGTGGAAAAGGGTGCTTAAAAGAAGCCTTTGGGGTGTATATGTAGACTGATTTCAAGCATTTTTCTTTTTTTTTAAATTTTATTTCTATTATTTTTTACCTGTGGGTTGCAGACACCTTTAAATGCGTGCGTTAATGCAGAGTGGGTAACCAGCATATTAGAAATAAACGCGTTTGCACACCCGTCAGCACACATCCGAGCTGAGCTGATTGTATTTCTGCTGCCTTGAGCTGTAGTGATGTTTGCGAGCTGGTCTCTCTTGAGCACTTGTAGCAAATGGTCAGAACATGAGCGCTTGAAGCCTGTAAAGTAACTGCAGCTCTTGAAGAGTTTTATATTCGTCAGAAGGCAGGTTTTGGTCTGTTTAAGATGCGGCACGAGGGGTGGATGTTAGTTAACGTAGTCCCGATTTTGTATTCTGTATACATCTAAAACATCCTCACAAACATCCTCTGTACATCAAGACCAGAAGGCACGCAGAGCCTGACCTCTGAGCACAGTGGATTTTTCCTGTTTACGTTGGCTAAAACCCTTAAAAAATTATTTATTTTGTCGTGGAGAAGACTACCAAATAAGTTCAAGTTTGTGGCAGCTTGTGTGAGGTAGACAGAGAAACTTTTCGGTGTGTTCTTGACCTTCAGGAGATCGGGCAGGACTTTTGAGTGATATCGTCGTCATATCCTTGGAGACACAGGGGATGCGGATGAAATGGCTGCTACGGCGCCCTAGCAAGGAGCAGAATCTACAGCCAGGTTTGCCCAGCAGCTGTGCCTCATTTCATCTGAACAAACACCACAGCAAAGGTCTTTATACATGGTTTTCCTACTGGATCCTCAGCCCTGTATTTGTACATAACGTCCCTGGCAGTGACCTGTGTGATGGGACGAAGTGCTCACTCAGCTGGGTGGCAGATGGCCCCGCATTGGGAGGGGTGGTTGCTGCCCTGGAGGGCAGGGACACTGTGCAGAAGGACATCAAAAACTCTCCTGGTGATGTTCAAAGCCAGATCCAAGGCTGTGAGGAGGTGAAGTACCAGAGGAGAAGGCCTACAGGGTAGGGACTGAAGTGCAGGCCTCAGCTGCATGGAGGAAGGTGATGGAGAAGGCCAAGCTCTACCCTGAGTTTCAGAGTGCAAGGACCAGGGCCATTGGGCACAAGGAACTGGTTTATGGGGAGAAGAAAATTCCCTATGATGGTGGTGGGGGTCCTGGTGCACAGCAGGATGCCCATGAGCCAGCA
>NW_010160045.1:0-1281 GCF_000695765.1 Mesitornis unicolor
CAGGTCGCGCTGCCCGCCTGCCCCACGCATCGTCCGCCTGCCTGCAAGCTGTCCGACCCGCTGCCCGACCCGCTGCCCGCTCTGCCCTTCCCTGCCCTGCCTGCTTTCCCGGCCCTGCCTGCCTTCCCCGCTGGCCACTTGCCGCCCCCGTCACCTTGCCAGCCTGTCCCGCTGCTCCTCACGCCCGTTTCTGGGCTCCAGCCCGCCCCTCGGGTGCGAGGGAGTGTCAGGCACATCAGGCTCCTCTTCCCTTCAACGGTTCCTGATCAAAGCTCGGCTTGGGTGTGTGTCTCTCCAGATGTGCACTGAGATGGGATTTTTGTTTTAAGTTTTGGTGTGAACCTGAGAGCAAGGCAAGCTTGTGTTCCTCTGCTGAGGGGTAGGTACTAGAGGGCATGGAAGACGTTAAATGCAGGTGTCTCGATGTCTTCTGCTTTTATCCCACTTCAGCATAAGCAAAAAGTTGCAGAGCAGGGGCAACTTCCCAGCTCTGCCTTCAAACGTGGAAATAGAAAAAGGGTCTGGATTGGGTTTAAATGGTGCCACGAAAAGACACATGGAAAGTGCTGGAAATTATCACACAGGGTTAATAAATGCTGTCCCACCTTCTCTGCTGCCTGCAGACTGGCAGCACCGCAAACATCGTGGTTGGTGCTGCAGTTGCGTTGTTGACCTTAAACCTGCGCTCCCTGGAGTCTGGAGGAGTTGAAGATGTGCGTGTTGACCGTCTTTTTCCTGCTGGCTGTTAATTTAGCAAACTGCAGAGAGTGGGTTTGGAGGCTGCCGTCACTTGGCTCTTTGGGGTTTATTTTTGTGTTGAGTTTTTATACTTCATGGTCATGTTAATGGCAGAGCTTTTTCTGGAGGTTGTGTGCTCCAGTGATGCTTTTCTGTGGTTTGATGAATTTGGTGTGTTTTGGAAACATTCTGGGTTTTAAGTTACTCTTGTTTGGGGGAAGGGGTGTGTGTACAGGAACAGGAGAGATGTCTGTTGGTGGTGTAAAACAGCTGAGGGAAGGGAGTCTGTGTAATGAGGGTACCCAGGGGTCTGTGTAATCCTACCAACAACCTGTGGGTGAATATTCCAAAATAATCATGTGATTGGGTGCCTGAAGCACTAGGGCTGGATTCTAGATAACTCTGAGCATCTTTACATCCTTCTAAAGCTGTGGATACTCACATATTTTTCTTTTCCCCAGCAAATCAAAATGTTTGTTTAGGATCCCTGAATGCTGGTCTGGAGGGGTGCACTGGGGCTGTCCTTGGGACTGGATTTCAGCA
>NW_010160045.1:1312-24974 GCF_000695765.1 Mesitornis unicolor
CCCTAGTGATTACTTCAGGCAGGGGAATTTCAGCTCCTGATAGCACAGCAGGATGAGCCAGGAGCTGCAATAATTTCTTTTCCTTGACCTGGAGCTGTAGCTCGTATGCTTACTTGGACGGTCTCCGCTGAAAGTGCGTGTTTCGGGCATATCTGGGGGTGTTCAAATTTAAACATTTAAATAAAGTCCGCACCAAGGCAGCCTGGAGTGTGTGGTTACCTGGCGAAGCAGATGGGCTTGGTACATGCCAGACAGGTTTGCTGCTGGAAGAAACCTCAGGAACCAGCAATGATTTTCTTCTGCAGACTTTGCTTCTAATCGTAGGAGAATATGTTGAGGTTTGTACCTTCCTTATGTGAAAGTGATAGTAGTATTTCACGCTGTGGGGTGGTTCTCCATTTTCGAGGTGATATGTAGGTATTCCTGGTAGCTGTCTTACGAAGAGAGTTTACTGGAAAGGTGAACTGAAATGCAAGCAGCTTACTCCAGATCACAAAATAAGTGAGCATTGGAGGAGTTCTCTGCTCTCCAGTTGTGCTTTAAATCTGCTACTCCTTGCTGTTGTGCAGTTAATGATGGAGGTGTGGCTGTGGCATGTGTTGGTACTGCTAACAAAGCCAGGTTAATCAAACTTAATTGGAATCTGCAAGGCTTTGGCCATGCAGATTTGATGCTTAACTTTGCATTAACTTTTATACGGGGTGGGTACCTCAGGACCTGGTGTGACTCTGTGCAGTAAATGTGGAGAGCCTTGCCGTTAGGAAATGACACCTGCTTGGCACATCTGTGGGTCCTTCTGCTTAATGATGGAAGATTTTTAGTTATTTTCCTTTTTTTCACAGACAATTTTAAACTGCTGGGGCTTCAGAACAGAGATTTGTAATTATCTGTTATTGTGTCGAAATAGTTCCTGGCAAAGATTGCTCATGTATTGACTGGGGGTTGCTTGTATTCCAGATAATCTTGGCTTGAATAATTATTATTATTAATCATATAATATAAATAATTATTTATAATATAAATAATAATAATAATAATCTGTGCTGGGATCTGTCACTCTGGGACCTTGTGTGTGCCTGTGGTGATGTTAAGGTGAATATATCTGGGATCCAGCGATGGGAAGGTTTGTATTTGCAGGAGCCTGCTGCCCGAGAGGTCATGTATCATATTTTATTGTCATTTCTTCATCACATTAACTCTGAGAAATAGTTTTTGAGTGAAGGGTTCCAGCTGGCAGGATGCTTGGGGGTTTGCGTGTGTGTGTGGTGGGTTTTTTCTGCTTTCTGTTCATGATCAGAAGGAATGGTTGGATTTTATGATCTTAAAGGTCTTTTCCAACCAAATGTTTCTATGTTCTCTGTCTGACAAACAGAGTGTGTTCAGCAGAGGGCCCTGGGATTCAGTCCTGTGTTTAAGTGCTCCATTCCACCTCCGATAAAACTGTTATCTATCTGGCAGATAAGACCTGCTCTTCAGTTTTTGGCTGTGGAAAGCATATTGAGATGTTCCCAGTCCTCTTTTCGCAGCTGAAGAATGCAGCGCTGTTTTTCACTCACCAAGATTTGCTCTGTTCTGTGGCTCACGCCTTCCTCCCAGGCTGAGTCCAAAACGCAATCGGTGCTGAACTCCTCCAAATCTTACAGCAAAGGTTTAGATTTAACCATTTCCCCGTGTTCAGCAACTGGCTTAGTTCAAGTCAGATCATCTAAAACCATGCAAAGAATTTGCTTCTTCATCCTCCGTTTTATTGGCAGACTCGAGTTATCACTGGCTGCGGGAGCAGAGTTTATTTTGTACTTTGGAGCTAAGAAAGCATGGAGAAAAAAATGAAACTCTTCCAGATACTGTAATTTAGTTAATCTTTTAGTCAATGATTCTTTAAAATCACACTAACAGTTCCTGTACAGACCTTTAAAGGAAGAAATGCATTGGATTATTCATAGCAAATGTTTTGGGCTCAGATTTGTATGCAACCAGAAGATGAATGTGTCTGAAGAGAGCTGAGTCTGCAGGGCATATCTGGTGTTGATTTTAATGGCTTTATCAAACTGGAAGGCAAAAATGGACCTCAAGGGGCCATCCAGTTATAGCTCATCCCCCTGTTCGGAGTGGCTCAGCCCTTTTTGCTGTGATTTTCTGTGATGCTTTTGCTCCAAGGGTGAATTTAAGGCTGCAGTAATCTCGGCTCTTACCACATCTCTTTCTCTGTCAGGCTCAATTGCTTGCTTTAACAATTGAGGGGAACTCAATTGGGCAACTTCCCTGGGTGCTGCTTAACTTCAGCCTGCTTGGGAAAAGGTGTGAAAATTTCTGCAGGAACCCTCTGTTTTCTTTCTTTTTCCTAATTTAATTACGTGCTTTCATTAGCAATGTTAACAACGCAAGAAAAAATAGAGGAGAATTAGGAACTGGGTAGCTGTTGAGCAACGAAGGACGCCAGCATAGCTGAATGGAGTTACATGAGTGACTTTACCTGAATGAAACCAAAATTGTGTCCCAGAGGTGAACCATGACTTCATCCACCTTTGTGTAACAGCGTCTGTGAGTATGGCAGGTCTTAAAGTCTTCTAAATTTCCGTATACGCCTTATTTTGTCCCCTCAGTTTTGGTAATGATCGTCTTACAGATCCAGCGCGTTTTGTGGGCATTGAGTCACAGCAGCTCTTGTCTGCTGAAATCCTTGGGTTTGCTGTTACCTGTTACTCCCATGTCCAGGTCTCTAAACTGCTTTTATGATTCCTTCTGGGGTTTTCTGAGGGAAAAACAAACATTTCTGGGCAAATAGCTGCTGGTGGGTTCAGGTACCTGATGGTGCTGTTTGCTCCGCAGGGTATCTGCTGTTCTTGCTGCATGGCTGACATTCCTTCAGAAATCTGTTTGGGAACAGGTCTAAATTCCACCAGAGGATAGCAGGCAAACATGTGTTTAAGTAATAACACATTGCAAGCCAGTCTGTGGGCTGGATACTCAGTTGTCTCCATTTTTCTGCCTATGTGCTGATCTGAAAGCTGTAATGACTCAGCCTGCTGTTGTGCTTAAGGTGTTTCTGTGTTACCAGGTAGTTTTGCCCAGGCGTTGTCAGTGATTTCTGCCTCCATTGACTGTGTTTTTTTGTGAAAAACTCAAATCTCCTCCTTCTTGCTGTTCCTGGAAGTCGGTGGTGTTGATCCGCTATGGGAAAGTGTGTGTGTGTACCTGGGAAAATGCATAGAGGAGGAATTTCAGGCAGGTCATGCTGTAATGATGTGGAGTTAAACTTTAAATAAGGTTTAATTTTGAAATGTAGAGCTGTATAATAACCTGCAAGCCGTTACTTTAGCAATGTGTTTTTAATTGTGCACAGCCTAACAGGAGAATTTGTGCTTATTTCATAGTTGCGATGTTGGTCTCTGAAACTCATTGACCCTTCTGCTGAGAAGCTAATTATTTTAAGACTGTGTAATTTAAAATGCGTCCAAATGAAAAAGGCAAAATACAGCATCGTGATTGGATTCAGGAGTGGCGTGGGCTTTTTTTTTTTCTCTGAACCCCCACCCCGCTTTGGGCAATGAACTGGCACCTGCCTGCGCAATGCTCTTCCCAGTCAGTTGCTTTTATCATCCGAATAACTGGATTCTGTCTTGCCTGTCCTTTTAATCAAAATCACCGCCAAGAAGAGCAGAAAGCCCAACTTGTCAGAGACTCAATTTGACAGCTTGATTGAACTTGCTCAGGTATTCATTAAGTGCCGCTAGAGAGAGCTGGGATAATGGCAAGTGAGGACTAATGACGCTCTGGTTTTGAATGTGCGGAGCACATTCTGTGTTTCTCTTGCTGTGCAGGGAATTAAACTGATTTTAGCTAAAACACAGGCAGGATACCTAGAAAGAGTCGTAGGGCTGGAAGGACCATCACAACACAGAGCCGTGCAGCCGAGTTCATCAGTTTGGCCAGAAAGGAAGGGCCTGAGCTTCCCTGTTTCGCAACTCAGAAAATAATCTTTAATCTGTGCCTGGGAATTAACGCGGCTCCGTTACAGGCAGTGTTTTCTGATGGAGTTGAAACTGGATGCCAGAGTAAGCGCTTTGTACTTTAATAAACTATCATGAGTTTTGTTGTAAAAGCACGGCGTATGTTACTCATTAAACCCTTTTAACTTTTGAACTCGCCTTTGCCAGCAATTTGGCTTTCTGATTGTATGTTCTCTTAGGGGAATGGTTTGCTCTGCAGCAAGGCTGAGGAGTCTGGGTGCACATGTGTGACAAGGACCTGCGTAACTCCAATATAAATAACACAGCGTCTTAGAAAAAAATAAATCTAATCCACAGCTATTTTTTGCTTGCTTCGTGTAGCTTTGTAAACATAAGTAATGACTGTGCGCGGGGCTATGCAAAATACAAGGATTTAACAAATATCCAGCTGCTCCGTGGTGGGTTTCAGTGGATTACTTAATGAGCGAGCGGGATTGCTATATATGCAAAATAATATCTGGCTTCTCGTGGCCGGGCGCTACAAATTCACGCTGACATTTTAAGGCAAAGCTTTGTTCCCCGTGGCTCCTATGTGCGTTATTGGTCATAACAGCCAGAATTCAGTTAACGTCTCACTGAGATCAGAATCCAGCCCAGCTCCAAAATAAAATAAAGCCGCGTTGCTTTGTGGAGAGCAAATGGGAATCAAAATAATAAATGGTGTTTTTACATTTAAGCCCCTGCAAGTTTAGGGCCTGTATTTATGTAGAGCATGTGGGCAGTTTTAATATGTAAAAGTGAGCGTATAGACAGGTGTTTGTAAGATCAGGACATTGGGCACTAAAAATAAAAGAAACATCTCTGCATAGGATCAAAGAGAATATTCTTGAGTAAATGGATATCATCTTTATGCATGTGCATGTTCTAAAATAAGTCCAGGCTTAATAACATCAGTTTAGTCTTTAAAATTTCCTTTCAGTCATCTCTTTCTCAATCATCTTTCAAAATCAGGTTTTAAAATAGAGTTGCATATTGCATTTCTAAGCTCTTTAGCATGATTTCTATTTTTGCGGGCTTATTTTTGGTGAAGATAAATCTGATATTGTGACCTACATTTCTTTATTTAAGATAGCTGGGGATAATAGCTCTACCTGTGATTTCTTTCATGCATTTGCTGAATACATTGTTTTACAATGCGTTTTCCAGGTATGTGAGATAAGAAGGAAAAGAAGTAAATATAGGGAGTAATTAGAAATAATCGTCAGTCCGTGTTCTTAAAAATAATTTAATGAAATACCCTGTATTGAATCAGAGTTGTGAATCATCTTTTTGTACACATGGTCTGCTGCAACCAAGCGTCCGTGATAGAACTTTCCAAGTGCAAATTTTGATGCTGTTTAGGTCGTGCTTTGGGCTATCAGATGTTCTTTATCATTAAAAATTTGAGTTATTACTCTGAGTAACATCATGTGATCCCCTCTTTCCAAAAACACCCTCAGGAGCTGTAAATGCAATGATACTTCCCAAAGCTCCAGCAAGTGATGGTTAGCATTAAAGATACCCGGATATCTTTAATTTTAGAGTGAGCGCACGGGTCATGCGTAGCTTCGTCATCACAAATTGGTCATGCACGGATAGAGCTGGGACTGCTCTGGCTCTGCATGAACATCTCTGCTGCAACCGAGGGGTTTGCAGAGTGAAGTCTGGCACTAATTTATGGGAGTGATGGGAGGAGGGAGAAATAGGTCAGCAAGTATGAAAGGTGCTGACAAGCATATAATATCTCAAGATTGATGGAAAGGAGAAAATAAAACATAGTCTTAAGGTGGCCTTTCCAAGGAAGCTGCTGTGCCTGAGGTTTCCTAGGCATTGGAGCCGGGTGGAGGTGAAGTTGCTGGAGATGTGAGAAAGCTGTGGTGTAACTGGGGAGCAGTTGGGCAATGCAGGTTTCCTAATACTGCATTCCTTGAAGGGAAGCTGATAAAATGGAAACGTGGCTGTTGGAGCAGGCTTGGTGCTTAGAAAACTGATCTGTAGTTACACACCCCATTGGGGAATAGATTCGGGACTCAGAGAGGCCACTTTCTGTGCTAACTAGAGTTTTTCAAACTTTAGCTCTTTCATTTCTGCATATTTAATTTAAAACTACACCTTAAAAATCAGTAATATTATAAAGAAGCTAAAGTGCTAGCTTCTGTGTAAAGCATTATTTCTGCATTTATACTCTGCAGCTAAGGTCAGACTGACTTTGCCTTTCCTGGGGCAAGCGAGAGCATTGCAGCAAGAAAAATCTGTGCAAACTGCCCCAATTCCCTGGCTCCAAGCACATGAGCATTGCAACTGTGAAGAAGGGGAGTTCTGAAATCACCGACACGCAGCTTTCCCTCAAATCGCCAGTGTCATCAAAATAGCCTTCATGCACGTGTGAGGCATCACAGCTATCTCTTTCCCAAAATAACCTCCCAATTGCTTGTGGCAGCCTTGCAGGACTTACTGCTGTGACTATTTTTTCCCTTTGCCAGCGCTGGGTTTTAAATTTCTGTATGCCTTCTCCAATATCCAGATGCTCAGCAGTTCGCCTGAACAGCAACCAAAGGCCTCGCTGTAAGTGGTAGAAGAGGACAGTGCAGGATCTGGGCTTTTTTTCTAGAAACTATGGGTATTTTGATGTTGTAACTTGCAGCTGAGTTCCTTGTGGGCTGAAAAGAGTGAAAATGATTGACACAGTTTTTACATAGCACTCAAGGACCCCACACACGTACCTTAAAGGAAGGAAATGGTGCTAGGATCCCCAGAATGCTCCTCAGCTGGCAGCTTGGCAGAGGGATTTTCCTGCCAAAAATGCCCCTGTGAGTTGGTTTTTTATTACCTGCATATTTCCTACTTTTGACACTAACTCTTGCTTTATTCTTGTTTTCAATTTAGGAGCCATAGCTCTTCTGCCCACTTGTAAGTGCAACTGGTATGGGTAATGGTGTGAGAGAAGGTCGAGTGGATTTCAAGCGGCAAGATGTGGAGCCACTTACGCCAACCCATCTCCCAGCAGAGGTAAGAGCAGGAGATTTTGGGTGTATGCAGCGGGTTTGAGAAAAGAGCTGTGTGGCTTGAAGGAAACACCTCAATGGGTACGGAGTCCCAAAAGAGCTGTAGTGTATGTGCAAGCTATGCAATGTGTAATTTTTGCTTTTTTTCTGAGGATAACCAAGCAGTCCCAACCCTCTGGGAAGAGGCTGGACATCGCTCACAGCTGACAGGCAGGCAGGGCTGCGTTCCCCGCTCAAGGTTATGCCTTGTTACATCTTTAAAGGCAGAGCTGGGCTCAGGGCCATAGGTCCTGGTTTCCCTGCTCTTACTGCTGTTACTGAACTCCAGCTGGAAACACTGGAGGAGACACTGGACCTTGGTCTGATCTAAAGCAAAACTCAGGCTGAAGTTCATGTGGTGCTGCCTTTGCATGGCTGCCCTTGTGTTTAGCACCAAGCAGACAAAGATGGGAATGGAGAATTGAACTGAACCGTTTATTTTGGTAATAAACATTAACTTTTTAGCTCGAAACATTCTGGGGAAAAAAAAAAAAAGAAAAAAGAAAAAAAAACCTCCTCCATGAAAACACAAAGCATATAAAAGGTTAACATTCTTAAGCCTTGTCTTGACTTGTCTTTCAGTCCGTAACCTTCACGGTGTTAGATTTCAAGTCATTTACTTGTTTTCTGCCCATGTGTTATAAGGAGATAGCTGCTTTATGAATATGAGCTGCGGCAGGAATGTCAATAACAAAAACACTTCCATTCCGTTTATCATAGCAGGAAACCTGCCTTGTTTTATTCTTAGGATCTCAGGAGTAATGTGGAGATAGGGCTTGTGTGTTATTGGAAGGGCAAGAAAGAAACTTTTCGTACATGGCTAAATCGTGAGGAGATAGCGGCGTAGCTTTTAGAAATCTTAATAGGGAGAAAACAGTACGTGTAAGAGGTGGCAGATCTTGGGACTTTGCATCTGGACTGATGAGTCTAATCTTTGAGCCAGCAGTGTGCCCTTGCAGCCAAGAAGGCCAATGGCATCCTGGGGTGTATTAGAAGGAGTGTGGTTAGCAGGTCAAGATTGGTTCTCCTTCCCCTCTACTCTGCCCTGGTGAGACCACATTGGGAATATTGTGTTCAGTTCTGGGCCCCTCAGTTCAAGGACAGGGAATTGCTTGAAAGAGTCCAGTGCAGAGCCACAAAGATGACTGAGGGAGTGGAGCATCTCCCTTATGAGGAGCGGCTGAGGGAGCTGGGTCTCTTTAGCTTGGAGCAGAGGAGACTGAGGGGTGACCTCATTCATGTTTATAAATTTGTAAAGGGCGAGTGTCAGGAGGAAGGAGCCAGGCTCTGCTCTGTGATGTCCAATGACAGGACAAGGGGCAATGGGAGCAAGCTGGAGCATAGGAGGTTCAAACTGCAAATGAGGACAAACTGTGAGGGTGACAGAGCATGGCCCAGGCTGCCCAGAGAGGTGGTGGAGTCTCCTTCTCTGCAGACATTCAAAACCCGCCTTAACGCCTTCCTGTGTGACCTGGTCTGGTGATCCTGCACTGGCAGGGGTTGGACTGGATGAGCTTTCAAGGTCCCTTTCAACTCCTAATATTCTGTGGTTCTGTGATTTGTTCTTCATGATCTGACCAGGACTTTATTGTGCTTGAAATTTTGAAGAGAATTTTGACCCAAGTCCTTGAGAGGGTGGTAAATGTTGCAGCAAAGGTAAAATATTGCTAATTTTGCTTGAGATTGACTGTGTCGTACTGAACTATGCTTTGTTCCAGGATAACCAGGAGAATAAGAAGGTACTCAACTCCCTGATGTCCGGTGCATTGGCTGGTGCTGTTGCTAAAACTGCAGTAGCTCCACTGGACAGGACAAAAATCATGTTTCAAGGTGAGTCCTGTTGGCTTTTGCAAAATGCTCTTTATTGCTAGCAGAATCCAAACAACGTCTGTCATCTGCTCAGCCTGCTCTCTGGTGCTCTGCCCTCCTTCAGTCTGCAGAGACCTGGCAGGATGCAGACAGAATGGTGACGTTACCACAATTAACTGAGTCTAAAAACCTGTTCTTTGAGCTGTTTGAGTTTCTTGCTAAGGCTGGATGCCAGGCTGTGCTGCTCAAATGTATGTGATCTTATATTGCAGCTGGATTGTTTTGGTTAGAGTTGAAGTTAATGATGAAAAGTACTGCAAGAGGCATGGAAGCTGGCATACCTGGCTTTGTATTGCAAAGCCCTTTTTGGAACGTGCAAATTGTGTAACTGAAAACGCAGTTCATCTAATTGGAATAGAAAATTCTCACGTGTTAGTGGGACTTGGGACTCTGCACCATTGTGGGCTCTGTTTGGTTTCCCTGTTTCAGTGCAGGGGCTGTTTGCTGCACTAATTGTCCCAAAGGGAAGAGCGCAGGCAGTTAATAACGTAGACATTTGGTGAGGCTGAGAGTTTTACATCTGGTTGACGTCCCAGATTAAATGAATTGGGTAGGTTTAATCTAATCCCCGGATGACATTTAATTTCGAATTGACTTTCATTTGACATGGTTTTCGTTCTTGGCATAGCAGGGGCTGAGGGTGGGGATATGGATCAGGGAGTTGGAGCTCCAGGAAGTCGGAGCTGCAGATTGCAGCTGTGAGCAGATGCTGGTGCAGCGATGGGTACGCGCTGTGCTTTGCCACCAGGACAAGCACTGTGGTTCATCTGAGGTCAGAAATGTCAGGAGCAGAGGTGAGATGGAAACGGCAGAACCAGGGTGAGTCAACAGCTGTCCGTATAAATCACCTTTCATTTCTGCAGGCCTACATTTGGAAAACAGACCTGTTTGGCTTGGCCCATTCAACTCGCTGCAAAGGATGTGATTAAAACGTGCCTGTTCTGACCAATTTCTCAGTATCTCATGGATTTCTTAGTCTCTTGCTTACCTAAAGGTTTCTACTCTGGGGCCTCTTCCCTGTCTGTGAAGAGGGAAAGCATGTTTGGGTGGTGTGAGTATAGGAAGGTTGTCCCTCCAACCAGAGACTGAAAGATTTTCCTATGAGAGAGGGGAAGAAAGCTCTTTTCCATCACAAAGCCAGCTGCAATTGGTTACTGAGGTGTTTTTATTTCTTAAAAAAAGTGTTGAATTGCATAAAGGAGCAGTGTGGTGAAAATGTATTTGCATGCGATTGCTTGATACACTTGAGAGGTTACAAGTCTCAAAGGAGTTTGAAAGAAAGTGCAATAGACACTTAATTGGACCCATGTTTCATTAGCATTGCTGTTCGGGTCTTAGCTTGGGTTTCCTTCCTGCTGCAGGAATGTTACAAAACAGGGCTGCCGTATGCCAAATAAATCTTGCTTCCAAGTGCCTCGTGCATTACATAGTTAAAGAGATGCTGTCAGTTTGAATGGATGCAAGGGAAGAAACTGAGTGTTCATTTGAGTTTTGCTGGGATGAAACTGTTCTTGCGTGGAGCCTCGCTGAACAGACCCCTTCTTTGCTGGATTCTGGTGTTAGCCTGGAAATGCTCCACTAAAATAAGGCATTGATGTAGGTTTGGGGTTTTAAAAATGTCTTTTATTTTTTTGTAGTGCTTTAAAGTAAGAAGTGTGACCAAAACTGAGTGTTTTCACAACAGGAGGTGGAAAAATGAACTTAAGTGCTAAAGAGAGTTTGGGAAAGTCTTTGATTATTGTAAAGAATCTTTATTTTCTTTTGAATTCATTCTCTTGGTTCTGTTTTCATCTTGTAGATAAAATGCATGTATGGTTTATTTGAGCCATCTGAATGTATTGCGAAATCTAATGCTCGTTTTTTCTTTTTTAGTGTCTTCAAAAAGGTTTTCTGCCAAGGTGAGGTGATGTGTCTGTCTCCCACTGACCTGAAGTGTTTGATTAATGGCAGTAATACCCCTAACAGGATCTTTTGTTTGTATTTATTTAACTTTCTTGCTTGGGTTTTATTAGCAGCCCTCCTAGTGAAAGAGCATAGAGGGAAAGACTGGAAGCAGTTTGTAATAGTCCTTAGGGAAGTGGTCTCTCCTGTTCATGTTTTTGTCCAGTGCCTGGCACAGAGGGGCCTCAGTCCTTGTTCATGCTCCAGTTTCTACCTGTGACATGGCAGTAAATGCTGTGGCATCGCTCAAGACTTTGGTTTTTAGGCCTTCTCCTTCAAATCCTTATTTTCTTTCCCCCATCCACCACTGGGTATGTTTCAGACCATATAGAAAATACGAATTTAGGAGCTAATCGTCATGGCTTGCTGAATGTTTTGTTTTCTGTGCATTACGACCCTTCCATGTGTGCTGTGCTAATATGTGTAATCCAGATTTTTTTTGTCTTAGTATACTATACTAAGAAGATTAATTTGGGTTGAGAAGTGGTTTGTGCAAACAGCAGCCAGCTCTGTGCCTTGCCCTCCAAGGGAAAATGAAGATGCCTTGCATGTAAAACTGTGTCTTTCTGGCTCCAGTTCTTTTTTGCTCTAATGTATCTGATTCAGTGTCCCCAGAGAAAACCTTTTAGTTGTCTTATTCTGGAGTCAGACTTGTGAGCATAAACAGCTGATATCAGCTTGCTGTGGTTGGGATGGGAAGGATTTGGAGAGGTTAAGCTGTGGGGTCACCTTTTCCCCCCTCTATTGTTTGGGCTCCCTCTTATCATGATCTCCCTGTCTGACCTTTGATCCCTTGCCTGCAGGAAGCCTACAGGCTGATTTATCGCACCTACCTCAACGAAGGCTTCTGGAGCCTCTGGCGAGGGAACTCAGCCACCATGGTCCGTGTCATCCCCTACGCCGCCATCCAGTTCTGCGCGCACGAAGAGTACAAGCAGCTTCTGGGGAGTTACTACGGCTTTCAGGGAAAGTAAGATGCAGCGTGGCTTTGGTTCCTTGCAGAGGAGGATGGAGCAGTTCATGAGACTGTAGATTGTAGGGAGGGAGAACGTTTCTCTGTGCAGGCCTGCAGAGTTGAAAGCTCTGTTGGTAAGGAGTTGTGCCGGCCCCTCTTGTGATGGCTTTGCAGAACTGGGCGTGTGAGGGGGCTAAGCAAAGACCTGGGCTTCTAGTCTTGCACAGGGGAGATCTTGGTGAGGCAAAGACCCTGTCTTCTAGCGGCGTGAGCAAGAAGTGGCCTAGATGTTGAGTTAGCACTTCCCTGTGCTGAGAGTGGGCAGGCAAAACAAAGAGCTTTTCTTTGCAGGAGAAGCAACGAGATCCAGCCTTGCACTGTTACCCGAGCAGTGCATGTGGCCTGAGCCTCGTGCTCTTGGGTGTATCGTGTCTGAGCCACCCCGAGTCAGGCTTGGTGTCCTCAGCAGAGGTTTTCTCTAAGCCTCTGTCTTGAATGGCTGTGGCAAACCATGGCTGCTTCAGCCCCCACCCACCCAGCTCTTGAGTCTACAGGCAGGGAAGGGATTCGGTAGCTGGTAGAGTAGAGCCATCCTCAAAAGCCACAGTGTTGCCATCTCCAGGTGATCTGTTTGGTCTCTTCTCTCACCTTACTTTAGAGCGCTGACACCCTTTCCTCGATTCATTGCTGGCTCTCTGGCAGGCACAACGGCTGCCATGTTAACCTACCCCTTGGATATGGTCCGTGCTCGAATGGCTGTCACGCCGAAGGAGATGTAAGTGCCTAACGAAAGCAAGTACAAGCACCACAAACAAACAGAGAACTTTCTTTTAAGGTCAGATGCCTTTATTCCCATTTTCTGGGTCACTTCTTGCTCGGAGCCTTTGGTGTAATAAACCTCTTACTGCTGGGGTCTGAGCACTGATTAAATGACCAGAGCCCTGGTTAGTCCCAGGGTTGGAAGGAGATTGAGACTGAAAGACCTCGCTGGTAAAAGCTGGGTGTTGGTTTTAGAAGGCCAGCTGGCACAGTGCCTCCGGAATAGCTCCGACTGACAGGGTAGCACATTGCGGTAGGACTGAAGGAGAGCTGGTGACTGGCTTCTTCATTTACAGACAGGCCTCTGAAATCCCTGCTGGGCTCTTGGATGAGCTCAGAGCCAAATTAATTAATTGTTGATCCTTCAGAAAGTCCTGTTGGAAATATTACTGGTGTGTGCCATCACTAACCAGCGCAGATTTGGTTTTCCTGTGTCCACATGCTAGGTACAGCAATATTGTTCATGTCTTCATCCGAATATCCCGAGAGGAAGGATTGAAAACACTGTATAGAGGATTTACGCCAACCATCCTCGGAGTGATTCCGTATGCTGGGCTTAGCTTCTTCACCTACGAGACGTTGAAGAAATTACATGCAGGTAAAGGCAACTGGATTTGCTTTCAAATGAAATGGTGTAGGCTTTTGGCCAACTTGAGGTGTTTGAATTCAGGGGTCCAAGTCCTCTTCATGGCCTTGCAGCCAGTTGCAAAGTTCTGTGCTTATGGAGGATGCCTTGTGTCCTCCCTCTCTCCAAATCCAGCTCATGAATAAGGCAAGCTGCAGAAAAGCAGTATCTGTCTTGCAGAGGAATGAGAAGGTGCAGAAGGACTTGGTTACATACCAAGTCAGCTCACAACCGATTTGGGAACAAAATCTCAGGGGCTCTGGCGCTCGGCCCTCTCTCTGGCTCCCAGCCCACTTGACCTTAATTGTGTGTTTGTTACAAGAAGTTTTCAACACTCTGCTGCGTTCTCTTTCCCAGATCACAGTGGGAAGTCGCAGCCATCGCCTCCGGAGCGGCTTTTGTTTGGTGCCTGTGCAGGCTTGATTGGCCAGTCAGCTTCGTACCCCCTCGACGTGGTTCGCCGACGAATGCAGACGGCGGGGGTTATGGGACACACGTACAGCTCCATCCTCCTCACCATGCAGGAGATTATACGAGAAGAGGGACTAATCCGTGGCTTGTACAAAGGACTCAGCATGAACTGGGTCAAAGGCCCGATTGCGGTGGGAATAAGCTTCACAACCTTTGACCTGACGCAGATCCTTCTCCGTAAATTACAGCACAGCACTAATGTTGAGAGGTAGTAGCTTAATCCTTGCAGCCCTTGCTGGGGAAAAGTACAACACATGTAGAAAGAGCAATGCTAGCTTTCCCTCACTTTGTACGTGCTCTCCTGCAGCTCAGAACTTCCCTTTCTTTGTTTGGTTGTTTCTGTTGTTGGATTTTTTTTTTCTCTTTAATAAGCCTCTGAGATATTTGGAAACCTCAACCTGAAACTAACCCTTTCCTAAACAAAATTCTCCATACAATTCGGCAGAACCGAGTCCTCTAAAGCAGCTGCCTCACCCTTCTAATTTACTCCTTGATGTCAGGGGTGGAGCCTCTCAAACAAACAAACAAACGTGTGCTGCTGCTGACTCCTCACCCTGGGCTCTGTGGGCAGACGAAGTGATGGGTGATGACAGAGAGGACTCGGGGCTGTTGGAGTGAACCCCTGAATTTGGGAAGTGGTTGCTGCTCCTGGTAGGCAGTTTTCGGTTCCTGAGCACATGTTGGCTGGAGGCAGCCAGCCAAGTGCAATATTGTAGTTAGTCCAGAGGAAATTCCAGATTCCTCCGACGTGTGAGCATCAGTCTCCATAAAACAGGACGCAGCAGGATTTAACAGGTCTGGGTCACTTCTTTTGTTTTAAAAGTTGAATGTGAGCTCCAGCTGGAAATGCTACCTTTTTTTCAAATGTTCCCCTCATTTCTGGGTTGAGTTGCATAAAATACCCCTTGCTTGCAGTGTCCCTCTGAGATTACCAAAGACTCTAGCCAGCAGGGGAAGAAAGTGTGAAGTTTTGTAAATCAAATTCCCATATTTGTTGTCAGTGTTGTTAAGTAGGAGCTGTGCCTGGATTCACAAACTGGATCGAGTCGAACTGCTTTGGGGTGACCCAAACCCTTCCGTTGTCATGGTCTTAAAGGCAGCATTTTCTGAGGGATTTGCCAGACTGGTGTTGATGCACTAGAAAAGGATGTGTTACCTACTTAAGCAGTTTTTATCCTTCAGTATTGTTGTTGCCGCTTTATGCATGAACAAACATCTCAAAGCTGCTCGTGTGATACAGATGTGCACTCACATCTGCTGAAGGCAGCCTGGTGGGTGACTCCAGCTGCTTCTGAACAACCTTCTTGTCTTCTGGTGCCTGCTGTGTAGGTTGTGTCGCCTCCGTTCACCAGTCCACACCTAAACCCGCTTGCTTTTATTCTTAGAGTTCATCTGTGCCATCTGCGTCCTTGGGAGAATGGGCTCCGCAGCCAGTATTGACCCTTCAGCAATCCTCTATGGTGCCAATCATTTCCAGCTGCAATTTGAAAGTGAATGGTATTTCAAACAGTTCTTAAGGGAAACGGAGATGTGGGGGTGGTTTTGTTCTGTGTTCCATTGCTATATTAAATTTGGAGTGCAATAGAGGTCAGGGCAAACTTTAGACTTCTCTGAGAGTCAGGTTACATAAACCAAGATTAAAAATCCCTTTCCAGCTGATATAGTCCATAATGTAGAAAAGAAAAACAAGGCATCATTTAAAAGCTGTCCTTTTCTGGTGTGTGCATTTTAGCCGTTGTAGTTTGAGCCTTGTGTCACGGCTTTATGAATGGGAATGGAGGTGATTGCACAATGAGTAGAAATAGCTTTCTCCTTTCTTTTGTCTTTGCACTTTTTCTTTGGAGAACTTGTTTCTAATGCCAAATACTTCCCTAGGAATCGAGCACCCACACTTCCATTTTGTGGACGTGGCGGAGAGCCAGCGCACTGAAGTGTTGTCATGTTGTTCCCAAAGCATGTGGGATCGATCAGACTTTAATGGTCGTGGATGGGTGCGATATTAACCTCAGTCATTTCTGCCTCCAAGCCCACAGATGATGATTTCCGTTGTGAAACTCGACTGCAGTCTCTGATTTACCTTGCAATTAATGTTAGGTGTTGTTCTAAGAGTTGTTAGAGACCATAGCCATGAATTCTGTATATTTTTTTTGCACCCATTGCTGTTCTCATCATTCAGGTGACATTTTGTTCAGTCCTTTGCAAGAGCTCGGATTTCTTTTCTCCAATGGAGAAGCCAATTACTTCTGTTCTTGTCTTTATCTCGTCTGGCCCAGTGAGGAAATACCAAGGCAGTTGCATCCTACCACAAAAAGGAGGTACAGAGCAGCTTTAAAGTGTGTCAGCTGTTGACTGTGTGTATGTACGTGTGTGCGTGTCCGACTGTACATACGATCCACACTGAGTCCTCGCTCAGTTTGAAGCACAGTCCATACTGTGCAGCCGATGGCTGCTGTATGAAGATGAGAGGAAACTGAACTGTGGCATCCGAGTTGGAGCAGCCCCATTGCTCTGCAGCACGGTAGGTGATGTTGGAGGCAAGCACAGCATCCCTTGTCTTATGTTGAGCATTGCTAAACCCCTACAGCAACAGAGGTGGCTCAGTTCCTCCTGGGTCCTGACTGAGAAAGAGTTTACACTGGATGAGTAACTTCTTGTTTGGGACTGAACGGGAGGACAGATCTGCACAGGGCACCTTCTGCCATGTCCTAGCATGGGAAACAAATGGAAAACCTGTAGAGGAGGCAGCTTTTGGCCGGTTCACCCCTGCATCGCCCACCTTGCACCCGAAAACATGGTGTGAGCAGCTCATCTGGGGCCTCTGAGCTGATAAGTGAGACCTGAAGCACAGCCAGGGTTGAAAGCATTGGGCTCAGAGAAGTTGTTCCTTAATTAGCAGCTGCACCTGATTTTAATTCAGTGGAACTTTAGCCAGACTTGTTTTTCCAAGTTTTGCAGGCAGAGAGTTTGTTCAGAGCCAGATCTTTGAATTCAGTCTATAATGGTTTTGGTGCTTTTGTTTCCTGGGCAAAAGTGGTTGCAGTAACTGTTTGTTACTGCTTTGGGTTGTTTTAAACAGCTTTTTTTCTTGTTGTCTTCTCTGATTTGAATGTAAGAAAGGAGAAACAGAGTGTTCCCTTCCCTCCTCTTAATCCCTGCGTGAATTGAGTCGTGTTCCAGATCTCTCTGCTGCCTGCAATGAGTGCCCGAGGAGTTTTGGGTATGCTGATTTGGAAAGGGAGGGTGCCTGTGTGCTGGCCAGGAAGGGCCATTGCCTTTAGCTCTGAGAGGAGACGATTCTAACAGGAACATTCTCCTTTACTATCCCAAATTCCCCATTTATTTTTCATTTTATTATTCTCAAATTGGTTTTATTTTCAAGTCCTGTTTCTCATTGCTCCTTAATGCATTACTGCCAAACATTAATTTGTGCTTTGTTTTCTCATCTGTTCTCCCTCCCTCCCTGCTTCTGCACCTTTAGTCCCGCACTAGCACTTGGAGAAAATCAGGTCCAACGAAACGCACCCAAAATGACAAAATTGCAGCTTTGGTTCCCAAACCAACCCAACTTGGGATGCTTCTGGGGGCAATGAAGAAGTTAAAGGCGCTGGATGATGAGGCAGAAGAGTTATTTTGGAGAAGTTCTTGAAGTCCTTGTCCAGCCTAGCGCCTTTCCTTCACAAGCTGTGAGATGCTGCTGTTTCCTGTCCTTTCCTCTTTCGGTACCTCCATGGGATGCCCATGTGCTCTGAAAGCGGCTGCGGGCTGGGTTGGTCGCTCGAGGAGAGCTCGTCCTCCTGGGAGGGTCAACGAGGGATCCCAAATATGTGTGAGGTGGGACCTGAGCTGTTTTCTGGCAAACCCCTTTGCCCCACATGCCTCATGTAGGCCTCTACCAGTGCTCCCAGTTCCCCCAGTTGGTGGTTGGCAGGACCATGGTGGGGAGGGATCAGGAGTCGCGGTGTGGTGTAGCATTGGTACTCCCCAGCAGCTCTCCAAAAGGGATTTTGTAGCTTCTGTGGAAAACAGTACTTCTGTTAACTTCTTATTGCCTTCTGCCCAGAAGGACTCGAGCAGTGTCACTGTCACCCTCTGGTGTCTTTAACACGAAAGCAGATGAGGTGTGAGAGGAAACTTGGAGCAGAAGCACTGTGGCACCCTCGAGCGAGTCTGGCGCCAGCCCTGGGCGGGCAGGAGGGAAGGAAATGGGGTGGGATCATTCCCAGCCCCTTTCCCCAGTGCTTCACTGGGTGCTTGGGCTCTGCAGAGAGCCAGGGCGTGCATTAGGAACCCTGCCTGGGCTGGGCCAGAGGAGGAGGTGGCTTTCCTACAAAACAGCCTTTTTTTATAGTTGTAGGGGCTGATTCCTCCCACTCCCCCCATCTCCCACTTCAATGCAGGGTTTCCCAGCACCGTTCACTGCCTGCGTGGTCTATGCATACCTTAGCACAAACACTGTTTAAATGCCTTTTGTCAAGACGCGTCCTCACCATCGGGGTGTGTTTGTCTGTATGTGTGTCGGTTTTGACTGCTTTTCTTGGATCTGGAGTTCTATTTTATTGCAGTGAAGACACTTTGGTATATAATGTTTATATATTTTAAGATTTGTGCCAAGAGAGAGGATGTATATTTAATAAAAAATTCTAATTGACTTCGCAGGCTTTCTGACGTCTCCTGCTCGACGTCGCTCGGAAGAGAAGGGCCTGGTACATCTGGTTGGGTTTATTGAGGGATATGGGGGTGTCTGGGTGGGGGGGGCTGCATCTGGGGGTACTGTCAGCCCCACAAGTCTCCTGCACCCAGAGCTCCCTCCAAAATGCCCAGGTTTGTGCTTTTGGGTTTTGCGTGGAAACTGGGAGAAGCTTAAAGGGGTGAAAGCAGCTCTGGAGCTGGCTCAGCCCCTGTGCTGTGGGACAAGGACTGGTGTGCGATGGCAGCAGGTGGCACTGTCGGCTTAGGCATGGCCCAGTGGCTCCCTCAACTTGGGGACCCCCCGGTGCCACTCAGCCCTGCTCAGACGTTGGGGCTTTCGGCTCTTTAGCATCATTTCAGGTCCCGGGTGGATGTGACACTGCGGTCCTTGCAAGGTAGGAAGGTCCCAGCGGTGGGGACACATCCAGCCTCCCCAAAGTGACCCCCAGAGCCCACGGCTGCTCCAGGGCAGAGCTGGTGTCCTGATTGCACCCCAAGAGAAACAGAGACTAAGAGGCTGTGACTTGCAGGAAGCCCATGGTGGAGCTGGAGAAGGGCCCCAGTCCCCCTCGACTGAGAGGGGCATCCCAATCCTTGGCTTTCTTTTCTGCGTTCTTCATGTGCAGGGGAGCACCCACCCCCGTTAATTTGGGCTGCGATGAGCGACTTCCCTCTTCTCTGAGCAGGAGCAGCTCTGCAGGATGCAGGCAGTGGAGTGGGGGGCTCATTTTGGGTAGAAGTGGGGTAGGAAGGCAGGGGGTGAAGGAAGACCTCCAGCCCCAGCCCTCTCCTCCAGCCAGGGAAGGTAGGGGTGCACTGGGGGTGATGCATGGCCAGATGTGGGTCACAGCAGCGGTTCACGATGCCACCAAAGCCCCTGTGGCAACAAAACCCCTTGGTCCCAGCTGCTTCCCTTTCTGCTGAGCATAGCCCTTCACAGAGCCCAGCCCTTGCACTAAATAAAGCCAAGATCCAGCCTAAAACAATTCTGGGGTGAGGAAGATGGGGGGGCTCTTTCATTTTATTTGATGTGGCCCAATTTCGGATCCTGCGGATGTGTCTCCTGCTCTTGGCTAGTCTATCAGTCATTGTCCCCGCCTGAGAGGGTCACGTCTGGGCACATCTCAGGGGAGGAACTGTCTGCATGGCTGAACGCGGCACAACCCCGGGCCTTAGCAACCGTCCCCCCACCGCAAAGGCTTCCCCACCAGCGCAGCCTCCGGCTGCTTCCTCCACATGCAGCAGGAAAATTAGATAAATGAGCCATCAAGGCGGTCGGGCTGGCTTTTAATGGGATGGCGCGGGCTGGAACAAGTCCCTTCTGCATCCTGACCCTGGGGGAATCACTTCTTCCTCACACTTTCCCACCCACAGCTTGGGATAGGGCTGCTGGAGCCGAATTGTGGACTCGATCATCTTAAAGATGTTTTCCAATCAAATTATTCTGGCCCTGTGCTGGTTGATGGTGCTGTTCTGGTTTCCTCAGCTAAAGGGGAATTTCCTCATAATTCTTCCACAAAAGGGCTTTTCCTGGGGGTCCTGAGGCGCCCAGTGGAGGAGGTTTGGCTGGATTAGCCCTGTTAATGCCAGGTGAAGGGTGGCCTTGGCGAGAGGGAATTAAGGCCATTACAAGGCTATCAAATAGGATCAGAGCCCCTCTCCCTTTCTCCCAGCAGCCCAGACCTGTTAATCCTTTTTCATGGAGCTGGACCGGCACCCACCATGAGGTGGATGAGGGGCTGCAGATCCTGTTCCCCCTGGCCCTGCAGCCACCATTGGGCTGAGCTGGGCTCCATCAGCCCCAGTGCCAAGGGCAGGGCCATGAATGGGACCATTTCGGGCTATGATGGGGGAATGGGAGGTCCCCTTTTTGAGTGCAACAGGGCCAGGCCACAGGGTTATCAAAAACGCATTTGGGGCTCTGCTGCTTGCCCTTGCTTCATGGGACCCCTCCATCCTGGGGGCCACAAAGTACAAAGAAAGCTGCTGCTTTTGGCATGGCAACCAAACTCTGGGTTACTTCTTTATTTCTAAACCAGCAACAGCCGAGGTTGCTGAGCCTGAGGCTTTCACACAAAGCACAGGGTTGACCCCCAAGGAGCTCTGACCCTGAGTAGCAACCCTATAAAAACACACTCACACTCAGCTGGGGAGGCAAATAACGGGCAGAGCAAACACCAAAATCTGTGCTGGCAAGGTCTCCACCACGTAAGGGTGATCCTCACTGAGTTTTTGGCCTGGGCTGCCCTCAAGGAAAATGCAGCAGCAGCCCTGGCTGCGGGGCTTCAGCTCCTCCATGGATGCACAGGGCCTGGAGGGGCTGCATCCCCAAAGTGGTGGTGGGCCCAGAGCAGGCACGGCGGTAGTCAGCGGAGGAGCAGGCGATGCCCTGATGCATAAAGGGCCTCATGGCGAGAGCCGGTGGCAGAAACATACCCATGTGTGTGTCCAGATGTGCCACCACGTTGGAAACCAGCCCAGGCAAGGGCACCGGCTGCGCCCTGGGGCATGTCCCAGTTTCCCCCAGTCAGGAGGCTGCCAGGTACTGGTGGAAGTAGAGGCCAAAGAGACTGGTGACGACCTGGCAAGCAGCCACCCACCAGGTGAGGAAGGCGAAGAGTCCACGGAAGAAGAGAGGGGTGAAGATGCCACCTAAGACGCCAGTGATCTGCTCCACCGCAGCGCGCACGTCCTCCTCATCCTCACTGCTGGGATGCAGCGGTGCCGCGGTTGCTGCCACAGGGAGGGGAGGTGGCTCCGAGTACAGCCCCCATGAGTGGTGCCCTGGGTGACAGAGGGGACAGGGCCATGGGGGTCAGTCCTGGGGGCTGAGTCCTAGCATGCTCAGCATATGCGTCGGGTTCATGCCAGCTATGTCCTGGAGACACCTTGGATGCTGGTGGCTCGATGATGACTTCCGGGTCTCATCTTGTCCCTCCCGAGCCCCCGTGTCCCTCCTGCCACTGCCTTACCCAGTGTCTTGAGCAGCAGCGTGCAGTGGAGGGTGAGGATGATGGGTCCCAGGTACTGCAGGCTGACCACAGCGACGTAGCAGTAAATCCTCGTGATCTGCAGGTAACACAGATCAGCAGGAGCCATACCCAGACCTCCCCGGCTCCGATCCCATCTCCCATATCCACACCTTGCGCTGGATCTCCAGGGCGGTGATGCGCCCAGCCTCCTTCCTCATCTGCTCCACCCAGCGCTCGGCCAGGACCAGGTAGGCCTGGAGGTGATGGCGGGTGACGGCCAGGCGCAACAGGCAGAGGCCAACTATGCTCCAGAGCCGCGCCGTGTTGTAGGCAGAGTCCGACAAGCTGGGGGCAAGAAGAGGGGGCTGGCAGGAGGTCCTGGGGTCCAGAAACCCCCCTGCATCCCAGAGGGTCTGCTGGGAGAGGTGTTAGTGGTGGTGGTGGGGAGAATGAGGGGTTATTGGTGGTGGAGGAGGTGCACCCATGCCTCAGTTTCCCCTTGGAGCAAGGATGCCAGAGCCCGCTGCCCCACTTACATCTGCACCGTCTGCTTGCCCATGGGCGCGTGGAGCAGGAAGTCCCTCGAGATGGGCTTGATCCACATCACCACCACCAGGACAGGTGCCAGGAAGCTCAGGTGGAGCAGGACCCTGTGTTGGAGCCGTCAGAGACCCCCCGCTCCCTCCCTCCATCCCTTCACCAGCAAGGACCAGTTCACCCACACCCCCTCCACCCTCTGCCATCCCCAAATTTCACCCAACTGGGTCAGGGGCTTGTCGGCCGCCATCCGCAGCGCGTCGAGGTGCGTCTGGGCCAGGCGCAGCCCAGGAAAGGTCAGGCAGGCACCCAGGAAGGAGCAGAGGGCCACCAGCCCCAGCTTGAAGCCCAGCTTGGCCAGAGGCAGCCTGCAGAGAGAGAAGGGACGCACGGGTTGCTTCCTACCCCAAACTTTCAAAAAACCTCCCAAAAACCCCGTTTCCAACTCACATCCACTCCCAGCCCCACTGCTTCAGGGTGCTCTCCAGGTTGTTGGTGACACCAGCCAGACCTAAGGGGAGTGACCCCCCATAAGTGGAGTGCCCGCAGCTGCCAGGGACCCCCCCACGGCCTCTCCCCATTCCCCCCTCACCCACCGGGCTCCAGGCCGAACTCCAGGTAGTCCTCCCGGATCACCAGGGCCACCATGGCGAGGAGGAGGAAGAAGAAGGCAAAGGTGAGGCAGACGGAGCGCTCACCCCCCTCCTCCGAGCGGAAGTAATGACGCATTACCATGAAGAAGACCTTGCTGCAGGCGGGGGGCAGCCGTCAAGGAAAGCAGGGGTTTTGGGACCCCCAAAATGGCAGTGGGACTCCCTCCTGCTCATTAGGATGTCATAAAGCATCTGCCTCATTAGGCCACGGGGCAAGGCTTTCATAAGGCACCTTTACAGCTCATCAGTGAGCAGTTTATAAATGCATAAATTTAAGTTTTCCACCTCAATTGGCTTTTAAATTTATTTTTTTTTAAAGTATGGCAGGTTCCCTGTCCTGGACCCGCTGGGTAGTCGCAATTACACCCTAAAAATCTGGCAGAAGGATACATGGAGAAGACGATGGTCAGCAGGCACCAGAGCACTCCAATGTTCATCTCCTTCTGGGGGTCCACCAGGCAGTAGTAGCCCTCGGTGAAGACGTACACAGCGGTGGAGTAGACAGCAAAATCCACGAACCACTGATAATCCAGGAAATAACGCAGCACTGGTGGGACAAGAGGGATGTGTCACCACACGGTGGGGACCCATAGGGGGTCCTGGGCATGGTCGAGGGTCCTGGGTCATGATAGGGCTTACCAAGAGCATCCATGGCAGTGATGGGGCTGGTGTCCAGGCGGAGGTTGATGTCCCGGGGCACAGAGAGGGGCTTGTCTTCGGCCATGCCGTTCACCCTCCTGCAAGGGAACCCCGGGTTTGGGACGGAGGGCAAAGAGCTGGCTCGTCCCATAGTGCCAAAAGCCCCTCGGCGTGGTGGCACATCCCTTGTGACAACTCGTCACCAGCACTGGCCCCAAGCTGGTGTGGGGGTGACTTCCATTAGCCTCAAGCCAAAATATTTCTAATTTTAAGCTGACCTGTCCCGCTTGGTCTTGGGGTGCTGCTTCCCTGCCAGGGCGCAGAGCTCTTGGTCCGAGGGGTGCTTGTAGCGGTACAGGCTGGAAGGGAGCAGTCGGGTGTTGGGGATGCCGGGCGTCCCCCAGGTCCCACGGGGGATGAGCAGGGAGGGACAGGGGCCCCGTACCTGCCATTGCAGAG
>NW_010160046.1:0-1061 GCF_000695765.1 Mesitornis unicolor
CCCCAATGTCCCCAGTGACCCCATTGACCCCTGACCCCGTGACCTGTGCCCAGGCCGTGACATCAACCTGGACGTGTTGCGGGTCCTGGGTTATCGCCATTTCTGCAACAAGGTCTGGAACGGGGCCCGCTTCGTCCTCAGGGCCCTGGGCGAGGGCTACAGCCCCCCCCCCTCCGTGCAGGTACCGTCCCCCGGGCCGGGACCCACACTTGGGGGGCTGGGACCCACACTTATGGGGCTGGGATCTACAGTTATGGGGCTGGGACCCTCACTTATGGGGCTGGGACCCTTACCTGGGGGGTGAGACTCTCACTTATGGGACTGGGACCCACACTTATGGGGCTGGGGTCTACAGTTATGAGGCCAGGACCCACTTTTATGGGGCTGGGACCCACACTTGGAGGGCTGGAACCCTCACTTATGGGGCTGGGACCCTCACTTAGGGGGCTGGGACCCGCACTTATGGGGCTGAGACCCACATTTATGGGGCTAGGACCTACACTTATGGGGCTGGGACTCAGTTACAGGAATGGGAAGCCACTTATGGGGCTGGGACCCACATTTGGGGGGCTGGGGTTTACAGTTATGGGGCTGGGACCCTCACTTATGGGGCTGGGACCCTCACTTATGGGGCTGGGACCCACACTTGGGGGGGCTGAGACCCACACTTACGGGGCTGGAGCTCAGTTACAGGGATGAGAACCCACTTATGGGGCTGGGATCCTCACTTAAGGGGCTGAGACCCACATCTATGGGGCTGGGAACCACATCTGGGGGGCTGGGGTTTACAGTTATGGGGCTGGGGTCCACACTTATGGTGCTGGGTTCCTCACCTGGGGGGTGAGACCCACATTTGGGGGGCTGGGACCCACACTTGGGGGGCTGGGACCCAGTTACAGGAATGGGAACCCACTTATGGGGCTGGGACCCTCACTTATGGCGCTGAGACCCACATTTATGGGGCTGGGACCCGTACTTATGGGGCTGGGACCCAGTTACAGGGATGGGATCCCACTCATGGGGCTGGGAGCCACACTTATGGGGCTGGGGTCTACAGTTAT
>NW_010160047.1:0-24999 GCF_000695765.1 Mesitornis unicolor
AGTACAACTCCTCCTTCGTCAGCGACACCAATGCCACTCGCTGCGAGCAGAATAAAAGTAGCCCGGCTTATATCAAGCAGAAGGTAAGGGGGGGGAAACAATACAATTGTAAATAAACTTGCAGCTGTTAGCTGCTATCTCAGTGTAACTTCCTTTTATATAACCTTACTTAACCTTGTATATATAGAAAAGCAGTAGTTTTGTAAACTTACGTCACTTGGCTGTCTCGTTGCTCTTGTGTTGCGCTGTCGGTAGTTGTAGTGCTGTAAAGACAAGTAATTGTCTCCAGGAAGATCCTGAGGTGAATTCATATTTTAACAGGAGTTGAAAATTACCTGAGAGGATTGGGCCCGAATTTGCATTGGCCATATATTACAATGGGTGCCACTGAAGGCTCCTCGTTCCAGTAGCGTTTGTGCCTGTGTTTGCGTGAGCCATCGGTTGTCTCTGTGACTTCTCGTGTTCTTTGTGACTGTGTAAAGTTTAGCACACGTCCTGTAATTTTCAGGAATAGGATCTCATTTAGAATGCATTTATTTCAGAGGAATTAAAAGTATGAAGAATAGGGGAGATAGAAATAAATAAAAAAAGTAATTTTAAAATGTGAAAAAAGTTAACTGATCTTTGCACAATCAAATGTGATTGATGATTTACCATTCAGAGTGCAAGTTTGCCTTCTTGAAATACAAAGATGTCAAGATGGCAACATCCCATGGAAAGTTTTATTTTTAGCACTTTTTTTACAGTTCAGCATGCTGGATAGCGAGTTGTTGATTGGAGAAGTCTCTTCTATTGCACTTCCAGTGCAGTTTTAGTACTACACTTAAGCAGAGCTAATTGTGAACAGCCAGCAGAAGAGGTGATCATACTCCGTTTTCCTTTCCCCTCTCCCCCCGTTGCTGCTCCCCGTGTGTTGTATCTTGCATTTCCACAGTTACAGGTTATGGTTTGGATTTGATCGGAGCACTGATTCAACAGAAAGCTCATCTCTTTTTTTGAGTTTGTTGCTTTTTGAATGTTGATTTGTTGGTTGTTATTTTTTCTGAAGCAGTGTGCTGCTCTGACACACTCTGTAGCCACATGATTGCTGTATCTCATACGGGGGTGGCAGAGAGAACACGTTTCCAGAAGAAGTGCAACAGAGCCATCCTTGGCAGCAACCACTGGCAGTTAGGTTCGATTAGGTGGAACATGTGAAACCACGGTAGTCAGAAAAGTAGATGGCTGTAAATTACACAGAAGATGGAGTTATGGGAACAGTCAGCTGGCGTTCCTTTAGGCTGCTGAAAAGGTGGCACTTGAAAATTTTTGCTCAGATTTGAATATCTGATGTGCTGCATCAGATATTCAAGACTGGACACGTGAGCTTACCTACTTGATTTGTCTTCTATAAATGAATTTTTTTTTATGGTACATGCTTCCATTGAAGATGATCAAAGAAATAATTCAGGATTTTTAACATGGAGTAGGTTCTAACTCATGACAGAAGCAGTAGAAAGAATGTGAAAGTTAAAAAGGTCAATAGAACTGTAGTCCAGCATGCCTCCAGGGCTGACCCATCAGTCGAGGAAGGTAATGTATGCCACCCATTGGAATTAATTTGAAGATAATAAATTTTGTCCAAGTAATGCTTGTATGTTACTCCCCCAAAGTGTTTTCTTTAGTATTAGCTTCCTGCTTGATGCTGCACTGTGAGCATTTTGTCATACGGTGTCATGTGTCAACGGAAGGAGCAGCTATTAGAAAACCGCACGTGGTGCATACAGTTCTAGTCCCATCAAGAAACCTGTATTTCAAAAACGTTTCTGTACTTTGCATTTGCTGGAAACCCCCAGAATTCAACCTGATTTTCAAATTCTGATCACCTGTGGTTTGGGATACAAGACTTCATGTATCTTTTTGCAAAACACTGAAGCAGAGTGGGTAATTTCATCTGAAGTGTAGATAACATCTCTGATGGATGTGGTGGTGAATTCACACATTACAGGTTTTCTGGCATAAAGGATAGAAAGTGTAATTAACTTGATATTTGAGAGCATGAATCCTTCAAGACAGTAGTGGAATAATGGCCAACAGAACCTCTTTGTTTCCCTTTGCCAAATTTCCATTCCTTCCTTTTCAATGATTGCCAGCAGGGCATGAGCTTTTGAACAATCACGCTCTTGTCTGGATGTCTTGCCTGCATTTCTGATACTACACTTGTTACCACAATATAAGAATGTAAAACCCTCAAAACACCCATAAATTTCAGTGGAGGCTCTTCTCTGTGCTGGGCAATAATTCTGTGTATGGCGAAAACAGTAGGTCCAGTAATGCAGTTCCAAGCCCTTTGCCGAGGAGATGTGAAGTGTTCTGGATTTTACAAGACCACCCTAACTGTCTTAGGTTTACAGATGCTGTAAATTTTGATGTCATGAGAGTTCCCAACAGGCCCTGTTTGGCATTAACTTTTAGAACGCCTCTCTTAATAATTAATGTGGTGTAAGTCCTTCTGTTCTCAGAACAGAGAAGCTTTTTACTAATCTTTCCTATTTCAAAGCAAACTGTAAGAGGAAATTGAAGACAAAAATCACTTGGAGCCTGCAATAAAGTAGAATATAGTTCAAAATGGATAGTCCTTGCAGGACTTAGATTAATTCTTTCTTACAATTTGAAGAAAATTAGTTATTTTATAATAAAACTAGTTCAAAGGTAATTTGGATACAAGCTGAAGCATTCCAGTTGCTGGCTTGGATGATCCTTCTTTGTGCTCAGAAAGAGCTGTTTTATTAATCATTAAAAATTATTTATCATCCAGTCTTATTTATTACTCAGTCCATGCATTTTCCTTTGCTATTCAGTAATATTTTTTAATTTTATGAGCCTGTCGTGTCCTGTACATTGTTCAGCCTCAGGACTACACTTCTCTATTAATTATATCCTTATATAAGTGAATTGTTTCTTCATTTTCACAGAATCACAGAATCACAGAACGTTAGGGATTGGAAGGGACCTCAAAAGATCATCTAGTCCAATCCCCCTGCCGGAGCAGGAACACCTAGATGAGGTTGCACAGGAAGGCGTCCAGGCGGGTTTTGAATGTCTCCAGAGAAGGAGACTCCACAACCTCTCTGGGCAGCCTGTTCCAGTGCTCTGTCACCCTCACTGAGAAGAAGTTTCTTCTCAAATTTAAGTGGAACCTCCTGTGTTCCAGCTTGTGCCCATTACTTTCATTCTTTTTATTTTGAAATCTGTGATTTTCAGAACTATTCTATCCACCATAAGCATTTTTTCAGAGTAGAGTGAATTTGCAGATTGAAAAACTAGACCTTTCTCTTCAAATGTATGTAGTTCCATTGATTTTAATGGAGTTACATGATTTTAAATCACCTGCGGGTTTGACCTATCATTTTCTGTATTCCTTTCCATTAACTTCATAAAATCATGAATTGGGCAGCTGAGTGCTTTACATAGTAAATTGAGTTTTTCTGTATTTTAGTCTTTTAGTCTTCTTGTCAGTAGACATCAAGTCTTTTATGTCAGCAAGGATATGGTCATTTGCAGTATCTGTATGTGTAGCTGTATTCTTTGTGTAGCACCCCTACTTCCAAAACAATGAAACCCAAGTCTTTGTTGTTATATTCCTCCAGTTTAACACTTTATTAGGGTTTGGCAGTAGTATTTGTATGGTATGGTTAATGTGGGTTGAGATGATACGTAATAACAGGTAGTTTTATTTCTAATGTATTAGCACTACTTTGAAGCTCATGTCTTTGAACCTGATGATCCTAGTAAAGAAGCAATGCCTGCAACTACATAGAGTTCTCTTTGTCAGCAGGGGAGGAGTTAAAGATCAGAATATAATTTTCTGTCTTGGTTTGTTCAGTCTTCGTGGTTTTGACCCTTTCAGGGTGTCACAGAATCACACCAAAATGGCTACACACACACAAATAATGAACTCAAGCAAGCTTTTAATCTGCAACTGAAATTAAGCAGACAAAACTTCATTCACCAAAACAACATCCCACTGACATTCAACAAACACAGGTTCGATATGCTGGTTGGGAATATTACCAGACACGGCTGAGTTAAGAATTCTTAAGTTTTGGCCAAACAATCCAAAATGTGCACTCATTCACTCACCAAAAAGGGAGGGCTCTCAATCTCAAGAAGTTACCTTAAGTGGCGTCCCAACTGAAGGGGAGAGTCCCCGACTGCAGACCCACTGCTCCGAGGAGGACCGACTCCAATGAATCCTCTGACGGGGCCCCATTTATACCCTGGTCGAATCTGATCTGTGGTCAGTACATGGTCGTGTCAGCCCCTATTGGCTGAGGACCCCAACTTTCCCGCCTTTGACCCCCACTGTGTGGACCAGACATGAGCTGTGAGGGGGGAGGCAGTCCTGGTGCTGCCAGGGCCAGAAACTTTAGCACGGCTTTTGTTGGGTCTTTCTCAGGTCTTTAGTGGGGTGCCTGCATCTGCCACACAGGGTGACTACAGTGCTGGCCAGTGGACAGGACATAATGAACTCTAGGGTAGCAAGACAACCATAATGGAGGGGAGTAGAAGATTTCAGGGTGCTGGGGACCTTGAGGGTTTTCCTTGAGGGCCTCAGGATCAGTTGAATTTTCCTCTTGCAATGAAATACCGTATTTTGTAAACAAAAAGAGATTTTTAGACCACTAGAAGCTCGTGGTCTTTGCCTGTAAATACAAATATGAATTTATAAAGCACTCATCAACTTTTTAAATTGCCCAAAGTACATTGCTGAAAATTCTAGGGGTTTTTTTTATTTTTTTGGATGCTACTCAGTGAGGATGATGATGATGTTAGCTACAGAAGAAACACCTGAAAATTGGAGTGTAGATGGGTTGAATAGAGGCTGAGAATGATTTGGGAAGACGTAAATGGCTGATCCTGCTACTAATTGAAGAGTGCAACCCATGTGCAAGTCAGTGTGATACCTCAGAAAACCTGAAGAAAACTTTCAGAGTGACTTTACTGAAAGTTTATCTTATAGAGGGTTTATGCGAATGAAGTTACTTCCTCTTCCCCTGCTGCTCTTTCGATTAGGTGTTTGTCTCTGAAAGGGCTGTTGTGGCTGCTGTCCGTCTAGCCAGCATAGATATGTTAAAGGGAAGACTTGAATTAGCTTGCTAAGCATCATTTAGCAGTCAGCTTCATAACAAGATAGTGGGGGGAGGGTAATTTACTTTAGTTCTTTTTCCTGCAGCCATTCATGTTCTATTAAGTCTTTTTCAGCTATATTTGATTTTTATACTTGTGTTGAAAAGAACTCGGAAATTTTTCCCATAATGGGTGTTTACAGTTTCTTGTGATAGTATTAGCTGCTGTTTCTTATGTGAATACCTGCTGTAGCATATCTACCGAGACATCACTGATCTGGACAGTTTCTGAACTCAGAGCTTTTCAATGTTTTAAAAATTAGTTAATTCACATATCTGTGAGTCAGTATCATTTTTAATGCTGTGTTTCGCGTTTTTACTATTCTTGTTACTGATATTATTAACATTGTACATTAGGATGTCAGAGCAAATTCTGATCTGTTTACTTGCACAATGTGAAATTGTTTCTTGTAACCCTCTCAGTAGGATTATTCGGGAAGAAAAACGATCTGCTGTGAATAGGGAGCATGGGGTGTGTTCATCAATTAAAGACTGTTTTACTAGTGATTTCTGAGAAATTAAAATAGGCACATTTTTGCCATACCCTGTACTGAAGGAGATGGATACAGTATAAGCACCAGCTCTTGTATCTGCATGTTTAGAGGAACTGTTCTCTTGTCTCCACTGAAACTTCTCTATCAAGAGTACTAGTGAGACCGTATTTTAAGAAATAAGTTCTGGCTTAAAATGTAAGAAGAGGTGTTTGAGGAATATTGAAGATAAAATTAGAAAAATAAGTGTCTCTGAATACGAAATTCCTTTGTATTTGTGATTACTGTAATATAATGCATTCTTACAAACATAGAGTAATGTACTGTATTTTATTATAGTATAATGTATTGTAATACAATCTTATAAAATTAAATTTTCTATATTCTATAATTTATAAACATGTACTGTACTATACATTATATTGCATGCTAATCATTATGTAAGTGTAATCTTATTATAGACTATATATATATTTGTATTTTTTTTACAATGTGGTATAGTATTTACAATTGTTTTTGTTTTCTCTTTGCAGGAAGTTCAAGAAAAAGCATCTGTTTTTAATATGCAGTTGGACTTAACTGGGGCAATTCCCAGCCTTATAGTTGCCTTTGTCATTGTAGCTAATGGAGATCGCCAGGGACGCAAAAAGTCTTTAGTTTTACCATCAATGGGAGCTTTGATGGCTGGTATTTGCCTCACTGTAATATCATATTTTTCTTTGTCACTCTCTGTCCTGTTTGCGGTTGCATTTGTTACTGGACTGTTTGGGAGTGTGGCAACATTCCTTGGAGGAGGCTTTGCTTTTATAGCAGATATATGTCATGATGAGAAGCAGAAGACAATGCGAATAGCTGTGGTGGATTTGATTTTTGGAGTTGTATCTGGATTGGCAGGACTGTCATCTGGCTACTTTCTAAGAGGAATAGGCTTTACATGGACATTTGTGACAGTATCTTTGCTTCATGTCATTAATGTTATCTATATTCTATTTTTTCTCGAAGATACAGTAGGCGCATCTGAATTCCAGCACCAGGCGCCAGTATCTTTTAAAGAACTTCTGAGAGAGACGTTTTCTGGAGTGTACATGCTTTTTAAAACTGCCCCTTATAAAAAGAGACTCTTAATCATTCTGTTACTTTTTACATTTATGACTTATTTGTTTACTATGGTTGGTGGGAGTTCACTTTTTACACTGTATGAACTGGATGAGCCGCTCTGCTGGAATGAAGTGTACATTGGATATGGAGCAGCTGCATTCACTTCTGTCTCTCTGACCAGTTTTTTAGGAGTTTATTTATTTTCTAAATGTCTCAAAGACATTTATATTGTCTTTATCGGCATATTTTCTTACGTTGGAGGCATGATCATGGCTGCCTTTGCCAAAACTACCCTGCTCATGTTTTTAGGTGAGTACAGAATCAGTTGTTCCATGATCAACAATGTATAAGAAAATACTACCATGTTGTCCTTAGTGAGTGCTCTTGGTAGATATTTGATGTACGATCTTGAAAGGGTCATAGAGAGGTAAAATACATAAAGTTGGGTCAGACTGGTTTAGGATTTAATTAAAAGATGAAGTGTTTGGAGAGAGAATAGAATTACTTGCTTATGATTTGGTTTTAGTGCCATGCAGCTATATTTCATTTATTAATTTCTCCATGCTTGGATAATTGTGTCTCAGTGCACTTCTAGTTTGACTTTTCTATTGCCTTTTTGCTGTTTGGGGAACTGAGCATTCAAAAGCACGTGACTAATCCATTTGCAATGTATTTGTAAAATCTTGGATTTTTATCACTTCAATGTCTCATGACTGATGGATTGCTTTACAGTAAGAGTGCCATCTTTGCTCTTCATTATGCCTATTCCTGTTCTCCGCTCCATGCTGTCAAAAGTGGTTCTCACTAGTGAACAGGGTGAGTAGAATTTGGTTTTAAACGATACAATAATACATTATTTCAGAACACAGATGCACCGAGATTACCTTAAAACAAACAGATAAGTATTGGTATTTTAAGTCTGCTTTTCTTTCAGGTTCCATATAGTGTCACCCTGTGTCATGATATTAACAGCTTTTGATTCTGAACTTAATATAAACAACATTGTGTTTTAAAACTACTGCAAGTTTCAAACTTCAGAGGAGATACTGCTCTAGAAATAAAGACCATGGGGAACTTAAAGCAGAGGAATGCTCAAGATTTATACAGATGTGATTTCGCAAGTGCTTCTACATTCACAAGATTCTGACATGCAGAGAATAGTATATTTCTGTTAATAATTTAGAAAGGTAAGCAATAGGTGGTCAACCTTCAAAGCACTTGGAAACAGTTGGAGTTGGATCCTGAGCTATGTGCCTGGCTCCATGGGTGCCTGTGCCTACTTAACTGTGTTCCAAAAGATACAGCATAAAACTTCTCAAAGTCCTTTTCTTATGGAACACAAGTAGAAGCATGTCAGCCCTCAAAATGAGGCTCTAGTATCCCATGTTTTGCTTTTGGGGAGCATTTATTTTCTAGAAGCATTCTCTTGAGTTGTTTGGTTTTATTTTTTTAAAAGATGTACCTTTATACACTAAAACAAAGGTGTCTTTGTACTTAATTGTGCTAACATACACTGTTTAAGCAGTTTATTGGCATTCTTCGGGGCTTTGGCTACTTGAGTAGTTTGATGCAGGAATCAGGTTGCATCTTGTAAACTTTTTCTGCTTACCTGTTGTGATTTTGTTTATGGTCCTGTGAATGTGAATGTGGCTTGGGAAAATGTGTCCAATAAGACACTTGATGGGATGGGCTGCCACCCTAATGGGTAGTTCAGTGCAAAAAAAGGTTGCTCCTTTCCTTTCAGAAATGAGAAGGAGATGGTTATGTGCTGAACAAGTAGTCTTCGTTGGATCAGAGCCTTTTTTCTGCATATAAGGGTGAAGATTAGAGAAGGAGGAAAAATGAAAGGGAAGAGTGAGAACCAAGAGGAGAATGGGAAGGACTAAATGGGAAGGATAGAGATGTGCAGAACATGGTTAGTGAGGATGAACAGTTTGAACTTCATGTGATAAGCAGATTCAAGCAAGTAGGTATGGTAATAGAATAGTAGCACAGAAAAATAGTTTCCATGAGCAAAATGTTGTGGGGTTTTTTTCTCATTCAAAAACCAAGTCTTTTGTAGGAATCCCCACAGAGGACACTTTCATAGCAAAGACAAAGGACACTCTTGGTGCTTATTAGTTGCATACTTGCTAAAATACTGTTGATCTTTCAAAACAAGTTTAAAACCTTCAGTACCTTGAAGGAGTTCAGGTTTTATTTTATTCTGTTTGTAATCCATACATTTGTTTTTGGCAGGTGCTGTGTTTGCTTGTGTTGCCTGTTTAGAAGTTGTGACCGGCACTATTTCACTTTCGGTTTTTAATATTCTCTATGCAGCTACTGTTGCATGGTTCTCAGGCTTTTGCTTCCTCTTATCGGCAGGCCTGTGTCTGATTCCACTGGCTGTTCTGTGGTAAGTACAGATTGGGAGGGTACTTCTGACCACTTTTACTGGTAATTTCTGTTTTGATATGAGTTGAAGCTGAATGGTTTAGTGGTTCTAAAACTTTGGTATTTTCTAATGTGCTGAGCTTATTTCATGTGTAGCCTTCCCTCCAGCTTCCACACAGTTCAGGAACTGCTTATGTCTGGCAAGTCTATGGAAGGTACAAGGGGATGCTAGGAGTGGGGCAGAGCTGAAATGGGGGGATATGGCAGTGTCTTCCCCAGGGGGGCTGGATAGGAGAGAGGGAGCCCAGACTATGGCAGGGAGCTTTCTCTCACTGAGGCTTGTGAGCAGTCTCTGAGAGGAGTGGCTCTGCAGCTGCCCGTAGCTGTAGTTTCCTGTTTGTTCCTCTCTTCAGCACTTAGTCCCCTACACCTTGCTGGAGTTTTTCCATCATCGGCCCTGTCTGGCCCTGATCCAGCTACTGCCCCTCAGCTCTGTGCTATGAACTTGTTACCTGTTTCCCCCAGACTGAAATCTACCTTGAATATACTACTAGTGGGATACACCATACCCTTGACTGCACCTATGTGCCTTCCCTTGGCTTGAGACCTTTACATGGCCTTTCTTACAGGAAAGTTTTTTTCACAAAGAACAAACGTAACAGATTACTTGAAAGGCATGAGCTTATTTTTGCAGTCTGATCTCTTGTAGATGCTAATGAGAGTTATAAACATGACTAATTACCCAGTTAATTTAATGGAAAGCTATCTGTCCTGGTCCTTGGTCATAGGTACCTTGTAGCCCAGTGCCATTAAAATCTGTCAAAGATCTGCAGTAACTTTAAGGCACATAAATATAAACCTCTAGACATGTTTAAACAATATGCCTCTGTAGTATTTGCGTCTAATCACATCTAGTAACCATCTAGTAATACTGACAGTGAAATGTCATTATTCATGAGTATTCACAAAATTGAAGTTCACTTTATGTTATTTCCAATATAAATTATGTCTTTTTAGGATGCTGGAATATAGATCTAAATGGCAGAAGGATCACTTTTCATTAGATAGATTTGTATTCAGGGGAGAAAAAAACATTTTTCTTAAGAGGGTGGTACTCTTGCTGGAGACTTGTATCATTTTTCCTAATGCTTAGACTTCATCTCAGTCACCTTTTATCTCTACATCAGCTGCATTTTAAGTTTTAAATAGGCAGTGATAACGCTATAGATATAGAACATTTCACATAATTTCAAGTCTGTGCCTGCTTGACTACAGTGTTTTACACAGTCTGTTCAGAGAAGCTGCACTGATGGTAATCGAAGACTAAGGTAGTGATAGGTTTCAGACCTGGTGGAACTAAAGCAAAGGGGTCTTGTATGTGTATGGAGAATACTTTTCAGTAAAGTAGTAAAAAAATGAGGAATTCAGTTATATTAAAGGCCCAGTAAATACTTTAGTTCAGTGCTGTATGGTAGAGAAAGTTTCTGTTAAGGAAGCACTCTCTTCTGTGCAAAGGTAACAGATATTTACCATCAATTAGTCCATTGTCACCATAATGTTTTGGAAGTTATTTTTCTTTTCCTTCTGTCATTAGTTTCTCAGATATCCCAGCCTTTGAATAACCTTTCTCTAAAACCTTTCTTTTGAGAGTGTCATGCAATGTTACTGTTTTAAAAGCGGAAAGGGCAGTAGTAGGCATAATAGTTTAGTACTTGCCAAAGACAGTAATGATATTGTCTAACTTGTGTAATAAGGAAAAGTACTGTCATTTCTTTTGTTTAATAGGATATGTCAACAGCGTTGTGCCACAGAAGATGGCTGTAACAGAGCTATCCAGTGTGTTTGTTAGTGCTGAATCAGGATGCTATATTTAGAACTATCTATATCTCAGCTGAAGATGTCTGTCTTGTCTGTGTCTTACAGCTGGCTTCTGTGTACAAGCTGGAATGGAGAGGACTTGGCTATGCTTGTACCTGAAGAAGTATCCAGCATAGAGAGCCTTGAGAGTTGAACAAAGGATTCATCTGCCTGGGTTTTCTAATCTGACCTGCAGTGGCAGAGACCATTATGTCACACAGACACCGCAGAGATAATACAACACTTGCTGATGCAATCTCGAAGTGGCCCTGCACCAATAAGCACTAAATTGGTAGCACTTTTTTATCCAGTGTGGTGGGTTGACCTTGGCTGGACTCCAGGTGCCCACCAAGCCGCTCTATCACTCCCCTCCTCAGCAGGACAGCGGTGGGGAGAAAATAAGATGGAAAAAACCTGAGTTTTTTGTGAGCAAAAGCAAAGGCCGTGTGCAGAAGCAAAGGAAAACAAAAGATTTATTTTCTACTTCCCATCAGCAGGCGATGGGCAGCCACTTCCCAGGAATTAGGGCTTCAGTATGCATAGCATTTGCTCCAGAAGACAAATGTCATAACAACGATTGCCTTCCCTACCCCATCCTTTATCTTAGCTTTTATTGCTGAGCTGAGATCATATGGTATGGAATATCCCTTTGGTCAGTGTGGGTCAGCTGTCCCAGCTGTATCCCCTCCCAAGATGCTGCCTACCTCCCAGCCTACTAGCGAGGGGCAAAATGTTGGGGAGACAGCCTTGATGCACTCATGTGTTATCAACACCTTTCTAGCTACCAGTACAAAGCACAGCACTATGAGGGCTGCTATGGGGAAAATCAGCTTCATCTCAGCAAGGCCAAATACATCCAGTCTCTTTTAGCACTTGAATAGCTCTTAACTATGCAAATAGGCTGGCAGTGGAGATTATAACGCTGCTTTCAGCATGAATTAAAAATCAGGTAGGATGATACTCTCCACTTCCCCTTTCTCAAGTTTGAGAATGTTAGCTGTGGGTTGTGATACATCTTGTGTCATTTTAAGTGGGGCAACAGAGAGGGTATCAACTCAGAAGGTGCTGGCAATTCTGATGAAGCCAGGAGAGGTCATGCCAGCTGAGGATGTGGTCCACTGAGTACATCTTAAAAGGCGTGTCTTAATGGTGAATCCCCCAAACCTGTCTAATATTACTAAACTAAGAGGTACTTTTTTTTCAGAAAGCAACCAAACTGGAGGCAGTACTTGCACCTGCCTGCTGTGAGTAGACGTACTGCTCTGCAGTTAGCAGAGAGTGTGCAAGTTTAATGTATGTGTGGACCTTGCCTGTGGCTTAGTTCTTAAAATGGATTTTCACACAGACTGTCATACTTAGAAAATTTCCAGCTTGCAGAGTGTGAAGTCAGGCCTATGCCTACATTTTGCAGAGGCCATACTGCACATTTATTTTTATCATTTTCCTTGTATTAGGGACTGCATACAGACACCTCAATTTTTTGTCCCATGGATATTTTTTGTTTTCTAGTTAAATTTGCTGTACTTGGCTTAAACGTTTCTTTTAGTGAAAGGTTGTAGTAGTGTTTCTTTTCAGTGGCTCTTGGATTATTTTTTAATAACCCTGAAATGAGATGACCCAATCTGAATCATGCATCTAATCATCTTGCAATGAATGCAGCATAATTTTTGAGCACTTGAAGAGCATTTCTCATTTTCAAAGCACTTTACAGATGCTATTACAAACCTCTTTCCATAATAGATATTCTTCTCCCTGTTGCAGAGAGAAATGAACAGAGAGGCCAAGTGATTTGCCCAGGGCCACAGTGCAAACTGGTGACACTGCCAAACAGAAATCAGTTTCTTCATTGACTCTTCGCCTTCTCTTTAAGTATAAATTATCCAGAGTGTTCACTTCTGGAATGCACAGAACTGCAGAAGTGTAAATAGAACACCATGTTATGGATCACTCCCATGTGTTTATTTCAGAGAGAGCTGGGCAGCCAATACAGTACTGATCCCTGAAAGTACAGGTAGGTTGTATGTGACTCTTCCCCCAAAATCGATGAGGTAGAGAAATTAAAATAATGTGAAGTGGTTGACATTCACAGAAGGAAAACTCCAAGAAAGCAACTGTGATGTGGGAACTGACTTCACATGCGCACAGCATAGGATAAAAATGAAGATGGACGCAGCACGTGCTGTATAATGATCTGCTTACAGCCATTTAATGCCCATCATAGCAACAGAGTACTCCTGCAGAACCTCTCAGTGGTACTCCACCAAACAATGTATGCACTGCATCACAATGATACTACTGTAGATCCTTTTTGTTTGAACAGCAGCATTGTTTCCAAGCTATATATTGTGATCACAGGAGAAGTTTGGAAGAGGGCTCAAATAAGGTAAAGGAGAGTTTACACGATTCAGGAGACCACTGGCGAAAGCTCTGCCATTTATCCAGGAGAGGGAGAATGAAAGTCAGTTATAGCCAGCTCTTCATTTTGTCCTGAACTGCCAAGGCTGATGTTGGCAATTAAAGATCGTTAGCTTTCCCTAGCTGGTTTAGACACCAGCCAGTAAATAAAACCGCTTAACTCTCCTCGAGGTGCGCCCGTTGCTGCCAGCTTGTTGGAGAAGCGAGCTGAGTTTTACAGTAATCACCAGGTCCAAAACATAATGAGTCTTTGTAGATATATTAAGGCAACACTGATGTAGAGGATTTCAGCACAAAGATGACATTGTCTCCCTTGCCTCTTCATTATGCAGTTACGTAAGACTATGAAATTAACTATTTCACACAAAACTGCCTGGAAAGAGTAAAGCAAATGAAGTGGTGTGTGCCTCCATTGCCTCTTCTTCATGCATCCCTCTGCTAGCATTTGGAAGGTAGCAGCAAAGCCAACCAGTTGCACACTGGCGTTGTGTTGGCCCAAATGAGGACATGCACATACACTTCAGGAACGGCTTTGTTATGGTTTGATTTTGCTGTATGCAAAATTATTTCTGGTTCACACTGCATTTAGAACTAAGTAAGTTTAGGTCAAAACACATGAAAAATGAACTGTGGTTTTTAAAGTGCCTAGCATGGCGCAAGTTTAGGAAACCAGGTACTAATGTGCTTCGGATTATTAAATCAAAATCATCTAAGTGTAGAGTTGCTCTGTTTGTATATAAATGCAAATTATTTTGACAGACAATAATGATGAAATTTTTTTTTTTTAAACTCTGTGTTGTATTTGTAGTTCTTGCATTGTTTTTTGACAAACAGCCAATGGGACAACTGGTGGAAGAATGTTTATGTAAACAAAAGCAGCAGCACTATGGTGTCATCTCTTTTTTGTAGTCATAACAAACAGCAGTGCCGGAAGATCTGCTTTTGCCTCCTCCCTGCACTTAGGGAGAGGAAAGGATGCTCCCCAGAATATCAGCACCAAGAGAATATCAGGCACAGCACTCGCTGCAGTCTGCAAGAAGCCAGTACGGGGGCTCATGTTGTACTTGTCACACCAGGGGACCTGCAAGTACCTTCCTCCCCTTGCCCAGGCTTGGTCTGATGCGAGACCAAGGCAGGCCCTGCCCCAGCCACACTTGCCGGCATGCCTGGCTTGGCACCTGCCTTACAGACTGGGAAAAGGGGCTGGGCCAGGAATACTAGCCCCCAGCTTATCCCACGGCAACACCGAGCAAATGCAACCCCTTTCATCTCAAAAGCTCTTTGCCCCAGTCCTGTTTGACTCTATTAAAAAGCATATTCTTGCACATGCTTCTTACATGTACCATTTGCTTTCCAGCCTGGCTAACCCCTAAAATTAACTTCCTTGCTCTGAATATGGCTTGATTTCACTCAAGATTATGATCAAGTATACTAATAGTTGAACAAAACCACCTAGAAATTACATTTAGCCTCCTAATTAATGTCCGCTCTTTGCTGCGCTAATGAGAAACTTTACAAAATTAATGTAATGTCTTAATGTAGCTTTACTCAGACACAATAGCATCCATCTTTCAACCAACCCCAGGAAAGGCCAACTAGCTAGACTAAAGAGACTGTTTCAGCTGGAAGGGACCTGCAATGATCATCTAGTCCAACTGCTTGACCACTTCAGGGCTGACCAAAATTTAAAGCATGTTATTAAGGACATTGTCCAAATGCCTCTTAAAACACCGACAGGCTTTGGGCATCAGCCACCTCTCTAGGAAGCCTGTTCCAGCGTTTGGGATTGTGAAAAGAGGTTTATAGCAACGTTTCTGCTAAAATTATCTACAACAGAACATTAAGTGCACTTAGTAGTTTAACCAACTCATTAAAAACTGCTGAATGAACACAGTTCCTGTCCTAGAAATTCTGTTTCAAGCTTCCCACAAATTACAAGAGATGACTTATTTTGAATCACAGAATTTTTTTCTTTTTTTGCTTGCAAATAAGCCACATCATACTAGCTGCTTTGCAGAATTTATATGACACACACATGTATGACATAACCGTAGCTACAACCCTGAATTTAAGAACACTCCCCCACTTAAGCATGCAAAACAACTTTCAGTGGCCTGCTCCTTAAAAGGTGAGCTTAACCATACGTGTCTCATTCTCCCTTAATTAAGATCTTATTTTGATAAACTCACCAAAAAAAATACTTCTGTATTTGTCATCTAGTACCACTGCATCTTCATGTTCACACTGCAGCAGCTTCACAAGGTACTGTCATAATGAAGAAGTATTCTTTCTTAATTCCTGCATACTGAAAGAGCAGTGCTCTTTTGGATTATATTCCCAAATTAATTTAAAAACATTTCTTTAGTGTTTTAAGTGGAAGGCGCTTCTACTTTCAGAAACTAGAAGACCTAAGGGACACAGATGAAAAAATACAGATCTTTAAATCCCTTCTTACAGCAATACTTCCAATTCTATACAAAAGCTTAATGGCTCAGTCATGAACAATGGTCAGCAAGGGGGAGAAAATGCATGCAGCAGGATTTATTGGCAGTGGAGAAGTTAAAGATCTCTGAATATATTGTGAGAAAAAGGAACAACACTGTGTTGTGGATAAGAGATTTCTATTTACAATTAAATATATTTTGGAACGCAACAGCATTTATAGCAAACTTTTATTCAATAGTTTAAAAAGTGTATGGAAGTTTTCATGAACAAAGAGTTGCTTAGTGGAAAAGACCTTCTTTTCCGCCTTAAAAAGTTCTTCTGCAAGAACATCCATTAAATGTATTAACCTACAGTAATCAGTTTTAAAATGCACAGGTATTTTTGGATTTCTTGTATACATATATAGTATTTCCATGGTTAAGAAGCTATTGTCCTGAGCAGTGTACGGAGAGACATTATTTAAGCTATCTAGTTACAGGACATTTATATAATTGACAACAAGCACAGAACAGTTCGTAGACTTTAAACATTTAATGTGCCTTTTCATCAAGAAAGGCAAATGTTAACTGTAGGACTGCTTAACACTGAGTGCCAATTTAGTATCGTGTATTTAGATCTGCAGTATAAAGACACACACAAAACATTTTTGTGCAGTACATTTTGTTACAATAAACCAAGCTTGTGTTCCATCATCATGTGCGGTTCTCCCATAACCTCACTCTGTGAAGGATCTGGAAGAAAAAAGTTGACAGCATGAGGCATCTACCAAGCTACAAAGACCAACAATAACTATGAAGATGACCGTATGTGTGTGTGTGTTTTTTCATAAAGACACACACCCACCCATTTCAAGTAAAACCAACCAGTTCACAGAATCATAGAATACCAGGTTCTATGTAAGCAGTTTCCAATAGCCTGAATCTCAAGTCTGATCAAATTTTGTGTTTAAGAAAACTCAAGTCTTACTGAGGCTTTTACTCATAGATGCCCTACATCTCTTTCCAATGCAAGTGCTTTGTGTAATAGGAGATCACACTCCAGCCCTTCTGTTAGCTGGGACATACCATGGTTTCTCTTCTCCACCCAACCCTCTATTTTCACAGAAATTCTGTGCCCTTAAATACCTCTGAGATTTCCTGCATTCTGTAAAGTACAGTTGACACTAACCACTATACTCAAAGTTATCAAGGAATGTGCAGAGGACACAAGAGATACCAATACTGACAGCATGAGCTTCATTTCCATACAAAAAATTAAAAAGTCAGAAAAAAGGTTGTGACTGCATTTTGAAAGAAAAATACCTTTGAGTGTATCAGAATGTTTTCCTTCCATAAACACCACATATTAATACACTTGATTCCGCCAGAGACTACAAACTACCAAAACCACTTCTAACTAACCCAAAACTCTAAAAATGTAACAGCTTGTTGTAAATAACCAAATTACTATAAATTATGCTTGACCTTGCTCTACTCCCTTGAACCACAATAACCTGTGGTTCCTTCTCTTGCTCCCTGTAAATCCATCCCAGAAAAATAAGAGAATTGTTTAGTTGGAAAAGATCTTTACGATCATCAACTCCAACCATAACCAAACTCTACCAAATCTTCAGCTAATCATGTCCCTTAGTACAACATCAATGCATCTTTTGAACACCTCCAGCCATGGTGATGCAACCACCTCTCTGTTAAGCCTGTTCCAGTATTTTATCACCCTCTCAGTGAAATAGTTTTTTCTAATCTCCAACCTAGACCTCCCCTGGTGCAACTTCAGTCCATTTCCTCTTGTCTTATCACCTGTCACTAAGGAGAAGGGACCCACACCCACCTCACTACAACCTCCTTTCAGCTAGCTGTAGAGGGCAACAAGGTCTCTCCTCAGTCTCCTTTGCTCTAGGCTGAACAATCCCAGTTCCCTGAGATGCTCCTCGCAAGTCCTATGCTCCAGACTCTTCACCAGCTTTGTTGCCCTTCTCTGGACCCACTCCAGCACTTCAGTGTCTTTCCTGTAGAGAGGATAATTCCAGATCTACTTCATGCCGCTAGACTCCCACTTACCCCTCCATTATTTGTAGTTTCCCATCTCCCTGGCTTTTTACATTCTCCAATCCCACCTCAAAATACCCTCTGTCTCCCCTTCCACATCCTTAACTACCAGCTGGAAAGAAATAACTTTAAACTATTTTTCCAGGTGTATTCTATTCCACACATAAGGACTGTCAGTCAGCCCACCACTCAATCGTAAACTATCAAGTTAATTTGAGGGAGCTTTCCCCCTGCCACATCTCTGGTTCATTAGTGCAGTATCTCTTCTCTAGCCTTTCTTTCTTTTTAATTATAAAACTTATAAAAACTTTGTATCTTTGCCACTTCCACCTCTAAAAGTCTGCACAAGTTGTTCAAAAGTTTCTGGGGAAACACACAACATAAGTGTATAATCTTCTCCTTTAGAAACCCAGCCTACAACCAAATACTGGCTTACTCAGTATTTCAGAGTAATTTCCACACAACTAGCAGCTAAACCTAAACCACACTTACTTTTCCTTTCCCTAGTGCTTCTTTGCCTTTAGAAATGAAATTTTTTCTTTGTAGTTTGTGTGTTTAATTCTCTTATTCTGTAGGGACAAAGAACCAAGTTCTCAAGTTTCACCTTTAAATGTTTCCATAACATTCAAAACAGAATGTATTTACCATTAAGGATATCCTCAAAACTGATGCATTCATCATTTCCCCTCAGAGTATCCAGTGCTATGTTTGAACTGTGAAGAAATGGGTGACGCTGGGCCTGCACAAAGACAAGAAGAGTTCAAGTTTCTGCAAGGCTAAAATGGAGGGAATCTATATTTGGATTTCTCACTCTGAATTGACTGAGAAAAGTTACAAGCAAAAATATTTCTTCCTTCAAAAACAGCAATGAAATAAGAGAACTACTGGCACACATAAATAGCAAAACCTACCTAACACCACCATCTTCTACTGTTTATTGTTCTGTTTTGAAAAGAACAGCCTTTTACTACATTTGTAACTTTCACTGCAGTGTAGCTACTACAGCAAATAGTGTAGCTAAAGAAAAAAAGTAGGAGTATTTTTTCCTCCTTTGTTATCACATAAAGCTAGGTACGCTCACTGCAACAAACGCATTGACACCCTTAAGTCAATACTGGGTGACTGACATGTAATGCAGTGTTTGGAAACCAGATTCTAAGTTTCCTACACCTCTGACAAGTCATGACTGTAAGTGAAGGAGCTATATTCATTTTTCACATCTAAACATAATCCCTCTTGCAATTAATCTAAATCATAATTATTTCTCCGATCTCCACCAATTCTTTAGCGTCAAGTCCACTCCCAGTTACTTTCAACACACTCATCTGTACCCTTCACCCACAGTATTACAAAAAAGAAAAAAATTCAAGTAGTACACACACACCATTCAGGTTCTAAGTATTTTGAGAATGGCATATCTGTACTTACAGTTGCATTCATTACTAGTAGTGATACTTCAGTTATACCATGAACATACTTTACAACCATAAAACCATCATGTAGCTATCTCTTCACACAAAATATGACAAAGATTTCCATAATCACTACTTGTACAACTGTCAGAAGTTTAAATACACTACTCCAGTAAATATTTCAGAAAATTTAAATTAAACCACAAGAGAACTTGTAGATCTAACATGAAGCCGGGAGTGAAAAGCCTTCTAATCACCACATTTCCCTCACCCACCCCCAAGGATACACTAGCAGGACAACCTCACCTGCATCATTTTCTGCCATGTGCTAACATCAGTTAGGAAAGAGATTTTTCTCAGCACAGCTGAGATCAAGGAATGTTTTCATACATCCTGACTTTCATATCTTCAGGACAAGTAATTTCTGCCAAGTTTAATGCAGCTCATGGTGGTTTAGTAGCACCTGATCCACTAGGAGTATAAAACTGCTCCAGCTCACTTGAAAAAACAACTCTTACTAGCTTGACAACCTTCAACAATCCAAAAAAAGTTTACTAAGACCAATGAGCTTTCTGTTTTCTAAGAGACAAAGTCAGCCTCTCTTCAATTACTCTCCATCCTAGGAGATAAGGAGGAAAAGGAGACAGACTCAGCTTCCCAATTAAGAACTAAAACCTTTGAAATTAACTCCCTGTAGACCTCCCCTGATCTTACAAGAAAGGCAGTGGAACAGTAATAAGCACATAGCAAAGTCTCTGCCTCAGGTTTCACATTACCTCTACATTCACTCCCAAATCACTACCTGCTTCAGATCCCTAAGTCTCTTTGCCCTACAGATGCAGAGATTCCTTCCCATGAAGGTCATATGTTCTACAGAAGAGAAAATTCTTAAAATTAATACTCAATTCCTCATGCTTTTCTCTGAAGGCTTACAGGAAGTTAGTCCACAGAAAAGCTAGAGCAATTACCACTTCACCAAGTAACCAATGACAGAGCTGAAAGGCTTCAGCATAGTGACTGTTGTGGAAACTATTCACTGCAAAGTGTGGTTGGTTGGTTCTAATAAAAGCAGTCCAGTGAAAGAATTCATTCTAGAAACATAAGGTATTTCAACAGAGAAAGATGTCTCTCTCAAAGAATGTTCTGAGGTAATTTTTTTTCCAAGTGGTTTAAGTTATACCAGTTGAGTAAAAATGCCTACCTGTTTCACTGCTCTGAATTCCATCTGCAGTTTTAAAGGTGCATGGAGTCCTTGAATATTTCTCAGCGTGTCAAAGTTTGTTTTATCTTGATTTAACTGGAACTGTCACAAACAACATTGATTTTTATTTTTTAAAAGTTACTTTCAAGTACAGCCACAGAAGAGATTTGTGACATCCTACTTAAATAAACATGCTTATTAAATCTACATGTAAAAATGCAGCGATTTCATCGTAAGTCTCAAAAGTACTCAAAATAGTGATGCAGTAATATTTGTTTTATGAAACTAAAATTGCATGTTGCTGGATTTTATTACAAATCAATAGTAGCAATTTTGTTATTTTTGACAAACAGGATATTTACCACCACCAAGTGGTGTAGTTTTGCACTACTTTACTACAGTATTTTCAGGACAAATTTGAAGCAGTCTGGTTTAAAGTAAGAATACAAGCTTGAAAGCCACAATTTATGTTGTTGTTAGCCTCCAAAAGCCCTACTTGAAAACACTTGAAATACTCTTTTCTGACAAAGTATGAAGACAGTGCTCACATATACTCTCTCTGACTCTGAAAAGCAAAATAAAGCTCATAATTTTATTAACTGCTCTAAAACTGATCAGTAAGATAAAATCAACTTACTAGAGGTTCTTTTAATGAAAAAGTGCTGGCTCACAAATACTGAAGTACACAAAGTAACTTATGATTAGTGTTAAACTTAAGCTTGAGTAATCTAGTCTTAAATTTGGCTTTTATAATAGCAACTACATGCCTGTAATGTTGACACAATACAATATCGTAAAGTAAAACAAAGACTACAAGTCTCTTATTTTAAAATCTGTACTCAATCACCACAACAAAAGCTTACAAATATGAGAATATTATCCCATTTACATAAAGGAATATCAAAAACCAACAGGAAAATACAAGTCAAAGGCATAACATGCATTTTCTTCATAACAACCCATACTGAATAACAGAATCACAGAACGGTTTGGGTGGGAAGGGACCTTAAAGATCATCCAGTCCCTGCCATGAGCAGGGACATCTCCCACCAGACCAGGCTGCTCAAAGCCCTGTCAAGCCTGGCCTCGAACACTTCCAGGGAGGGGGCATCCACAACTTCCCTGGGCAACCTGTGCCAGTGACTCAGCACCCTCACAGTGAAGAATTTCTTCCTAATATCCAGTCTAAATCCCTCTTTCAGTTAAAAGCCATCCCCCCTTCTCCTACCTGCCCTTGTAAAAAGTCCCTCCCCAGCTTTCCTGTAGGACCCCTTCAGGTACTGGAAGGCCACAATAAAGTCTCCCTGCAGCCTTCTCTTCTACAGGCTGAAAAACCTCAACTCTCTCAGCCTGTCTTTGCAGGAGAGGTGTCCAGCCCTGTGATCATCTTTGTGGCCCTCTGGACTCACTCCAACACCTCCAAGTCCTTCTTTTGCTGGGGACTCCAGAATTGGATGCAGTACTGCAGGTGGGTCTTATGAGAAGAGATAAGAGGGGAGAATCATCCCTCTTGCCCTGCTGGCCACACTTCTTTTGAAAGTGGTCCATGAGTGATGACTAAGCCAGACAAGATTGCATACACTTAAAACAAACTGGATGTATGAAATTTCTCGATAGGATCAAGTAATTTAATGGAAAGTATTTGTGTGTTCACAGACTGAAAGTCTTAAATGAAGATATATGGTAAACCTATAGACAAAATAGGAGGATCAGCCTTCCAGAAGTAACAGCCTCCCATTTATCTGTAGAGGCTTCATACACAACTAGCTTAACTTTTAGATGACTAAACCTTACCAAATAAATCCTACTTGGAAGCCTGCTTACATACTTGAAGTGGAGAGAGTCACAAGTGGAAGGTTAATATTAAACAAATTTGACGACAATGTTATCTGTATAAATAAAATGTTAGTATTGTTGAACATCTTTATTCTGTGAAAGGCAAGACCCTGCTCATTACTTGTTACTGCACAAAGCAGTCCAGGTAACCACACTGTTAATTTAAGCTTCATAATTATTTAAGAGTGAAGATGGCTACATCTGAGGTTAGACTCACATTTTTTTCTGACAACTCCAGTGGGTGGCTGGGCAGCAATTCATTTTTCACACTTGCAAAGCTAGAAATACAAGTAAATGATTTAACCTCAAATTAATTGGGATATATTTTTTTAAGTCACATTCCAAAACTAATCTCAGATACAAACACCAACCCACAGAGAGACACTGTTTTTAGTTCAAACTGTGCTAATAAACACACAGCCAAAAAAAAAAAACTTAATAGGGAAGCACCAAGTAAGACTTCTAACTACAGCACTACTGGAGGAAAAATAATTTAAATTTCATACAAAGAAAAAAGGATGCCTGACACAACAGAACAACAGGTTTTCTTCTTTGATCCCCTTCAGAAATAGGAAAAAAATAATAAATGAAAACATCATAGATTTAATTTTGTCCAAGCTACATGGTATCTGATTTTAGAAGTCTTCAAGCTTTTGCAACTGAATATTGTACATATCTTCTCCCACCCATTGTATAACCCACATTTGAAACTCCATGAACTTATGTATGTAGTTCAGTACTCATGTAAAATAGCAAAACCCAAACCCACTATCTTTACTATATTAAGCTTAATTTTTGTACCAATGCTGAAATTACACACTTCCTACAGTGCTACAGCACCCTCACACACGTAATTAAAAATAGCACATATTTCATAATTATTAATACTTTGTCATCTCTTTTATAAAGAGCAGTATCATACAGCAGAAAACCATTAATGTTATCTACTTCATAAAGTGATGTTTCACAGAAAATTCACGCTTAAAAGGCAATCTGATTAAATAAGTGTGCTTTAGACTATAGCTTTTGCAATACGCCTTCCAAGAATCTTCTCTAAAAAAGCCACCATTTAACACATACTTTCTTCCTATATCTGAAGTTCAATGTTGGTTATGGCACAATTCAACATGAAAAATTAAAGCGTACCCTCTACGCAGAAGATCATGACCTTCAAATGGGCCTGAAGCTGAAAATTCAGTAATTGGAATACTATCCTTCAAGAGAGAAGAAGCTCCTCTGGAATTCTGGAACAGAAAAAAGTGAGGATTACTTTAACAGAAGCAGATCCCTTTTGTATTGGCCATTAAGCCAGACAAAGTAAACACAGTGCTCATAGACTCCTTAAACTACTAATGTACAAACTCTGGAGTCTCTTAAAACAATAAGCAAACAAAAACCACCCTCACACTAACTTAGAATTCTTTCAGACAGTCTGGTGACAGTTAAAGGTACTGATAACACATTATCGGGATATGACTGAAACAGTAAAGCTCGCAACTACCCCTCCCCATTCCCATCTTAGGCCATAGGGAGGGAAGGGCAGAAGGCAGGTCATGCTCAGCTGACAGAACATGTCTGAGCATTCCTTCATTTACTTCAATGTGGACACAATCAAGTAACATTAATTTGGTTTTTATCCATCGTTTAAGGCCACCATAAAAAGGCCAAGGCACATGTAAGCATTCTAGTGTACCAGGAAACTGAAAGAGCAAAGGAAAAACAGTAACTTGTAGCAGAAGACGAGAAAAACACACCTCCGAGCTTACTAAGTAAAGCCTTCTTAACCCAGACCACTAATTTCATGCTCAATTTTACTGAAGTAATTTCAAAACTGTTCATATAAATTGCTCCACCAATTGGCCAATAAACCCTGAAAGCGACAACAATCATTTCTGGAAGGTGACAATGATGAGCTGTTCAGAGCAGGAGTTTCCTCTGACAGCACCACTGGATCACAGAATCACAGAATATTAGGAGCTAGAAGGGACCTCGAAAGGTCACCCAGTCCAACACCCCTGCCAGAGCAGGATCACCTAGACCAGGTCACACAGGAAGGCATCCAGGCGGGTTTTGAATGTCTCCAGAAGAGACTCCACAACCTCTCCGGGCAGTCTGTCCCAGTGCTCTGTCACCCTCGCAGCGAAAAAGTTTTACCCTCATGTTCACATGGAACCTCCTATGCTCCAGCTTGCACCCACTGCCCCTTGTCCTATCACTGGACATCACTGACAAGAGTCTGGCTCCTTCCTCCTGACACTCGCCCTTTACATATTTATAAACAACAGAGAATACAACAGAGAATTCATGTTTACAGTTAAGATTGTTTGTATTAATGTGGTACCAGTCAATAACCTAAAAACTATTAGAAAACCCCAAAATATCTGTTATTACATGCATATAAAGCATCTTCCAACTAACGAACTCAGCACTGACCAGATCTTTCTGAGATTGCTGTAAGCGAAAGCATTAAAGCATCCCTACAACATGTGACAAGAAGGAAGATCAAAGTAAAAGCCAAACGTATGGAGAATTCCATGAAATACCCCCAGAAGTAACGCTCCCAAGCCACGCCAGCGCCCAGCCCGTCGCAGGTGGTCGCACCACTGCCATCCACCACAGCGGACCGAGGAACCACTCCCCGCTCCCAGAGGAGCTTTA